>NW_020664582.1:2051426-2140620 GCF_002925995.2 Terrapene triunguis | reverse complement strand
CGCTGCTACCGCCCCGGGCGCCCCGCAGCTCCCCCCGGGGGGGGGCCCCGGCGGCCTCCTCCCCCCCCGCCGCCCCCCCTCTGTTCGGGGTCCTGCTGGAGCCCCTCCCTCCGCCGGGGGCCCCGCCTGGCTGCGGGGCGGGACCGGCCCAGCCTCCCCAGCGCCGGGCGCTCCGCGGCGGGGCCCTTTAAACCCTGCCGGGCAGGGGGCGGAGCAGGGGGCCGGGCCGGGCCGGGCCGGGCGGGGTTGGCCGCCGCGCTCCAGTCGCGGTGCGCAGGGGCTCCTTGGCATCTGTCTCCGCCGGGACCGACAGGAGCCGGGCCCGCCCGTGGGGTCCCCCCCCCGCCGCCAGCGCCCGGGAGAAGGCACCAGCCCCGCTCCCGTGCAATGCGCCTCCGAGCCCGGTAAGTGCCTCTCCCGCTCCGCCGGCAATGGAGCCGCCAGCCGCCGCCGCCTCTCTCCAGGGGGCTCGCACGGTGCCGTTGCTCGGATTTGGACCCCGGGGGGGCGAGGCTAGTCTGCGGGGGCATCCGCTGCTTCGAGGGGGGAGAACGGAGCCCCCTTCCCCTGGCCGTGCTGTCGGTCCTTCCCCCCAGCAGATAATCAGCAGCGGGGATCCCCCCACCTCCTCTTCTCCCGGTCACGGAGCGCCCTTGTTACTCCAGGGACCCAAAGGGACGGGGGCGTTGCGGGGCTACTCCGAGACCCTCGTGGCTCTGGGGCGGTGAACATTTGCTGAAGCCGCTGGGCAGGATTGTTCCTCTACATGGATCCCTGTTGGTTATTTAATGACAGGTTTCTACTGGGGGCCACCCTTGCATTGCTTCGGGTCTGTGCGTTGAGAACCGAGCAGGGCTGAGGCAGGGGAAATCCTGGTCCTATATAGCAGTGTCCCACTGACCTCCCTCCCCCTCCAGCCCTTTCACCTATTGCATGGTTGATCGAGGTTACCGTTTAGCTGATGATTGATGTCGTGTCCCTTCTGAGACAAATGACAAGGACTCCCCTCCTCGGATCCTGCTGGAGGTTAGGCTCAGGTGTCTAGCTGGCTTTTTTTAAGTGGAGGAGAGGGTTATAGAGCAAGGATAAACCATACAGCAGCAGACTTCTAGGTTGATTCTGCTGTCTGTCTTGAAAGCTGTGGATGGACGGCTGTCCTTGCTTGTTGGAAATTCAACATCTCTAGCTACTGTCTCTCTCTCTCTCTCCCCCCCCCCCCTTTTTTTTTTCCCCCTGAGTGGCTCTAAACTAGGTCTGTAATGATGCAACTGTGGCATTGTATGTAAGTAGATTTGTTTTGTTTAAATATTTGATCACGTAAAAGGCATGGGGTCTGAACTTCGAGTGGTCTTCAGAGCTGTCTGGGGTCTCAGAGTCCATGCTGCGGGACGGCAGACAACAGGTATGAATTTTTGGGCAAGTAGGAGGTGGAGAGAGATGTAACTTGTGTGATTGCTTGGCAGACTTTTATTATTGGTAAATAAAAAAGGTTGGCAGTATTTCTCTTTCCTCATTTAGGGCCTGAGCTTGCAAGGTGCAGGGCATCTCCACGTACCAGGGAAGTGAATGGGTGCTGCGCACCTTGCAGGTTCAAGGTGTGTGTGTGTGTGCGCGCGTGTGTGTGAATTAATATACAAAAACCATGTTTATCCTTTAAGTACGACTTTCTAGGGCCTCATGGGTTTCCCTGTTGCTCACAGAGCTCTCTTCTTTGGAGAGATTTGCATTTCCCTTTTAGCAAGTTGTTTTCCCTTCTGTGGGCCTGATCCATAGAAGTACGGAGCACTTGCAACTCCCCTTGCAGTCAATGGGCCTGATTCTCCTCTTTCTTATCCGGATTTTGCACTGGTATAACTGTTGATTTTAGGGAAATTGCTCCTGATTTGCATTGTGTAAGTGAAAGAATCAGACCCATGTCTTTGGGCAGCATGGGGACTTTGTGACAGCTCTGTTTAGCTCTAGTTTCTGTTGATGCTGTTTTGTAAAAAATTGGACTAGAATACAATAGATCCATGCTTTAGAGATTTGAAATGTATCCTTATTGAGACCATGTTATGGTAGGATGTATGAACTTCATGAGCTGATAATTACGATCATTTCAAACTCCTCTAAACTAAGAAGCAACAGAGGGTCCTGTGGCACCTTTAAGACTAACAGAAGTATTGGAGCATAAGCTTTCGTGGGTGAATGCCCACTTCATCATTGCATCATTATGCTCCAATACTTCTGTTAGTCTTAAAGGTGCCACAGGACCCTCTGTTGCTTTTTACAGATTCAGACTAACACGGCTACCCCTCTGATCCTCTAAACTAGCCTCTTCATTGCTGCTCAAAATCCTTGCATATAGCAACATTTATCTTATCCACAAAAAATGAATGTTTGTTCCAGTACATGTCACTGTTCCTTATGTAGAGTATTCAAAAGCATCTGAATGACGTAGGAGAACCAGTCCCATTGAAAATCAGTGGGTCATGTGGTCCTATGTCACTCTCCTGAAAATCCGAGCCCTTCTCCTTTGATACGTTCAGGGATGTATAGTTTCTTGTCTTTGCACAAATGGCACTCTCACTAATCATAAGAGAAGCTGAGCTGGTGCTTCAGTATCCCCTGGATTTGATTAAGAGCTTTGCAAAGCCGTCCACATCTTTATGTAGTGAATATTCCTGCGTCTTGCTCAGTAGCATTCATGGTTTTTTTTATATAACACTGCCTCGCACCCAAATATGTCAGTTAAATAACTTACTTTTATTTAAGTCACTTAATCCTTTCCTGTAGGATGTCTGGCATATCTCACTATTAATTGGAAACCAATGCATTTGCGTGTCTGCTAATTTGTACTGTATTTCAAGGGCTGCCTTTCTCCTCGGGTTTTCCCCTTTACTTCACTCTCTGTCTCAGTTAGCTAATTAAAGCTAACTCTTTCTTTCTTTCTTTCTTTTATTTATTTAGTGACAGTGTGGTCAGTCCTATAATAACTTCCTTTGAGCTGATGCTCATTCCCTCTGCTGCTGAATATGCTGTGAATGTGTGTTTTGAGATAACACACCGTGGCTTTTGTTTTAAAACATGTTGCCCTCCCTCTCTCTAGTTGCTCATGTTCAAGGTTTCTCTCTAGGTTTGGAATTGTGGTGATTTTTATGTTACAGCTCCCTCAACTTGTCTTCTTTCTGCTCTCCCTCCTTTTTTGGCCTCATCACCTCATCTCTAGGGGTCTTCTGTATGTGTGTGTGTGTCTCATCTGCTCCCCTCTGCCAAGACCACCCCAATTTCCTGCCATTCCTTGCTCTCTGGGGTCCCTCCTGTATCAAAGAGTTGCTATCAACCATTTCTTGATGCCGACAAACTTCCCAGATAGCATCCTGTCTAATGCTTCCTTTTTGGGTCAGGTTATTGAGGAAGTTGGTATCAACTAGGGTGACCAGACAGCAAGTGTGAAAAATCGGGACAGGAGGTGGGGGGTAATAGGAGCCTATATAAGAAAAAGACCCAAAAATGGGGACTGTCCCTATAAAACCAGGACCTCTGGTCACCCTAGTACCAACTGGAGTCCTCTGTGTGCCGTGACCCCGTTCCATCTGGCTTTTGCCTGGGGAATGGCACAGAGATTGTGCTGGCTTCGCTGGTGGTTCTTCTCCATTGTAGTGATGGACAAAGGTCATGTGCCTACGCTGATTCTATCAACAGTCCTCTCCCATTTGTCTGGTTAATACATATGTCTAGAGCTTGGAGCTACTTATTCATATCCCCATTTTTGCCTCATTCATATGCTGGGTAAATACAGGATCTATGTTCTTGTGTAATGGAGGGGGGGTGTCAAACTTTTGATGCACATAGTTTCTTCTCCGATGGTCCAAATTGTGGCTCTGGTTTCTGCTTTAGTGCGTTGGGGTCCAATACTGATCCGTATCATCAGGAGCTAGCTGCTGGTCTAGCTGTGTGAGTTGAGCTCTGAGAGAGAAACTGAGGTCAGAGTTTTGTTTTCCCTTCTGTGAAGAAAATGAGGAAATCCCGTAAGAGGATGTTGGAGAATGTGGACAGAAGTTAAGTTTAAAGAGGCCTGCACACACACACACACACCTCTGCTGCCACCGTTCTGTCTCTTGCCACCTGTGAACTGTCCATCAAGTACCAGTTCCTGAAGAAGAGTGAGATCCAAGCCTCTGGTGGGGAAACCCTCAAACCCCAACCTTTGATGTATGCAGTCTCTGCAGCCTGGGTGTACCAGCTGCATCTCTAGCTGTTTGCTGTGCTTTCTAGCTGCCCTCTGCTCCTTAATGTGTCAGGCCGCAGGTTGTATTTCAGATACCGTTGCTCCAATAAAATGTTGTCTGCCTGAAAACTGGGAATGGAAGTGAAATAGTAGGAATGATAGCTCTGGTGATATGGTCCAGCTCTGGTTGACTGGGTGTTTTGTCTCTCACTTCCAGAATTATGAAAAGTGGAAGGTCAGTAGGATTAGCTTAGAGGGGAAGGTTTAGTGGCATCTGCGTCCGGTATGAAATTCTTAGACTCCCTAGAACCACAGGTTCAAATCCCAGCGGGATCAGTTAAACCTTTCATCTTTTTTTAATGTGTTCCAGGAAATTTACTTTGTGTCTGTCAGATAAGAACTTAAAACCAAGGACTTCTAATTACTCTGGGTGCATTATAAGTATCCAAGATAGGTAGGGACCTCTCTGCTTTATACTTGTCCTTGGCACTGATGGGGAGAGTAGGAGTCTACCCAGAATTCTTGGCTTCCCCTTTTTCCTCCTCCTAACTACTGTGCAGCATGCTGTGAGCTAGTAGGTTGCTGCTGTCCACTCCAGAGGCGGCTGCATTTCACTAGTGCTGTACCTGTAGATCTGTAAAACTCTGTAAAATATCCTCTGTAAAACTCCTTCAGTCTAGAAGCGTGACTTTTGAGCTCCAAAGGAACGATCCAGCCAGCCCTTCTGTACTGGAGGAAATGGCAGCCGTGGAGGGCTAAGTGAAAGGGATGCTTCCTGGGGTCGCGTGAATGGCTTTCTGTCCTTTATGGGAGGAGGTAGGAACAGTGTCTCCTTGCTGGGCTCATCTCTCTCTCCTGTATATTGATTGTCTGTCTGCAGATTTGTTGACAGACATGATGAGGGTGAACTGCACTTACTCCACTCAAGCAGAGACTTGTGCTCAACTGTGCAGTCAACTGGCTCTCAGGGAAGACAACAGGGTTGCACAGGAAGGGCATAGACAAGCACGGGCTTGAACTTTGTTTCCCAGTCTCTCCAGTGTCTAGAATTTAGGGCCGGGAGGAGTCTTCCTCCCCCGCTGGGCTGAGGCCCTAGCAAACCTTTTTGCATTCTTCTCTTCTGCACTGCAGGCCAAACAGCTGAGAAACTCCAGGATAGTCCCCTCTCCCCTGTAGAGAGCACGTGTGCCATGAAGGGGAGGTTCTGTCGCCATGCTTCATTCAATTTGTGGCCTCTGTCCTGAGAGTGTCAATGTAATCCTTGCTCGTGGGCCAAAGACACCTACAACAGGACTGAATCCAGTACACTCGCTTCATGCAGCCCACTGAACAGCCGCCAGTCCCGTCGGCTTGACGGTAGCAATCAGGCTGCACTTGGTCTGGTGACCTGGAGACAAACCTGCTCAGCCATCCAGTCCCTCCTGAAATGAAAGCGAGGAGAGGCAGGCCACAGTGTGAGCAAAGTCCAAGCCTAAGCATTTTCTTGCTCTAGCTGCTTGATCTCAAAGATCCCAAGAGCTTGGGTTAGGGGCATGTGGGGGATTGTTGGAGCCTGATTAAGCTAGAGGCCCCTCCATCGTTTCACTTATGTCTGCCTCAAAATCCTGGGAACAGTGCTGACCAGCGAGTCCACCCCACCACGACCTGTGTCTCCCGTCTTGCACGTAACCTGCAGCCAAGACTCTAACTAGGGTCCTTGCTGTTGGAAGTAAGAAACGTTACTGTGTGGGCCAAATGGAAATCTGTCCCAGCTGAGCCAGCAGGAGCTGGGCTAGCCTGTCTTAGCTGGAAGTCCCTCTCGGAATATCTTGCATGGTTGTACATTGACTATCTTGTATAACGTGGTGCTGCCTAGTGAGACAGAGTAGGAGGGGAGCATTTGAGGTTAAAGCCATAACCAGGGATTATAGAAATCACTTTAACAAGGGATCTATTTGGGGAGGTTATTGAAGATCATCGGAATTTCTACAAGGTGTTTTGCTTAATACACCACTTAAGTAATTAGCTGGGATTTCTACATTTATTGCTAACGTGCTGCCTAGAATTGAATTTCCCCAGTTGTTAGATGGCAGTTTGTCTCAGATCTGCCTGCAGATAATGTTAATGATGCAAGCTGGGAGTGGCAGTGACATCTGCAATTTAAAAAATTAACACAAACCCATGTAATTGTACCCCAACATCCTAAATCCCATGTTTATTATGTGTGACAATGGAACAGCAGGGTTTAAAAAAAAACTTTGGATTCCCCCCCCCCCACCATAATGAAGTAGACAATAAAAAATCTGCTATAGTTCAAACCAGAATTAATTTGGGGAAGTCCTATGGCCTGTGTTATAGAGAAGGTCAGACAAGATCATCACAGTGGTTCCTTCTGGCTTTGTAATCTGAATCTATGAAATAGTTTTCACTTCTGATCCAAAACTACAAAGCACATAGAAGGTCCCAAGCTGAGGGTCCTAGGTTCAAACCCCGTGACACCCTATGCTGCAAGCTAAAAATCATTGGACTCCTTTAGGTTGCTTGTATAGTTGTCCAGATAATTGCATATTGGCTGACTGTGGACTCAGTTCTGTGCATACCGGAAGGAATTCCATGTGTTGCTCTTTATTCTCTTTTCCTGATCTGTTACACCGTAATCCGACAAGTCTACAGATCTTGTGTATTCACTGGTTTTCTTCTCAAACAGCTGTTAGCACAGGGAGTAAAACATAAAACAGAAATGTCACTGGGATGAACTTTTGGAAGGAAAAAGCCCTGTGAGATGAAAATCTCCACTTAATCTTAGTAGTGACAAGAGCATATAAAACATCAGGTTTTGCTAAGAGACTGTCCCATGTCCTGGCAGCAAGCCTAGAGCACATACGGTGGAAATTGATCGAAGTGCTATTGACTACATTCAATGAAAGCTTCATGCATGGTGGGTTTATTATTATTGTTTGTATTCTAATATTGCCTAGGGGCCCCAACAGAGATCAGAGCCCCAATGTGCCAGGCACTGTACATTCACATAGTGAGAGATGTTCCTGGCCCTCACTCTAAACAGACCAGCCAGCCAAAAAGTGGGAGAGGAAATGGAGGCTCAGAGAAGGGAAGTGACTTTTCCAAGTACACGCCACAAATTAGTGAGACAAGATGGGTGAGGGAATATCTTTTATTGGGCCAACTTCTGTTGGTGCAAGAGAAACGCTTTTGAGCAACACAGAACTCTAATTCAAGTCAGCAGCAGAGCTTGGAACAACGCGGATCTTCCTACCTACTGAACTGTGCAGCTTTTCTGCAGGATTGGGCCCCAAGTGCTTGCTTTTGTAGCATTGAAATCAGTGGGTACTTTACAGTTGACTTCAGTGGATGCCGAATTGGGCCTCATTGTGAAACGTTGGATAACTGCTTGTTTAGAGTTGTTGCTGCACCCAGGTGCATAAGCAAAGCATTCTGTGCGAGGGGAAGGATGAGATCATATTTTGCCAAAAATCCCGCCTAACTCGCAGTCCTCTTTATTTTCAAAGCTCCCATATGAAGGCAAACTTTACTTTGACTGTTCGGTCTCTGAAGGCCTTTAGAGGCTTTGGCGACCTGAAACTGTGATGTCTTGGAGATCTGAATGCCACATCCCACTGATAGGCAGTATTGCTGTTCCTTCATCTTGAGCAGAAATGTGGGACCTCTTCTTTCATGCACACCGATCCATCCAGCATGTGATGGCTGCAATGGGAAATGGGTTTCCTTCACAACCTAATCATTCAGAAACACCTGCCTCGTATAGTGAAATTCTGTCCATCACATACTGCGATGCTTGTCCTTTGACTCTATTTGCCAAGGGCCAGCAGTATGATTAGAACCTTAGAAACAAATAACCCTACATGGTCCCTGCCCCGAGGACTCTACGGTCCTGCTCAAACACACATCAGCCACAGGGTACGTGAGTGCTGCTGTGATCGGGGAGGGGGTGTGAGAATCTTGCAGGGCTTGGCCTCGGCGGGAGAGGTGGTGTTGGGAGGAAGAGTTTGCCAGAGAAGAGGCTGCCCCCAGGAGGGTAGGGTGGCATGAGAGAAGGTTACAGAGGGGACAGGTAAGAGATTTAGAGCAGGTGAAGGGAAGAGATGATGGTGAAGGCTGAACTGTTCAAAGCTTTCGTGGTGAAGATGAATAGCAGCAACTTAACAGTAATGTGTGCAGCATGCAACGCCCGGTCTATGTCCCAGTCCTAATGAGGCCCATTCATTTTACATCACAATGTAAGTGTTCTGGCATGCTCCTTAAAATGCCTTGAGAACAAGGTCTATGCCCTTCGGCTGCACTATATTATAATGCATGCTGTGGAGACCCGTTACCTGAGTGGGTGCTGACCAACCACCATGGGCTTTGTAAGCTCCAAATTCCAGCCCAGCACCGCTAGCTTGTGATTGTTCGAGGTGGGGGACATCACCTAAAGGATTCCCAATATGGGACACCTGCAGGCTTCATGAACACGCCATGCTGGTTCTGGACATTAGCACATCTTCTTCATGCAGCCGACTTGCATTAAGGCAGCCTTTCGTGAGCTCTCCTGTCCGTGGGATATCCCCCTAGGTGTCAAGTTAATGCTCCCTTGCTGCTGGGCACTGGAGGTCGCGTCAGGCGGCAGACACGGCAGCTTCACTCAAAGGTAGGAGGCCATCAGCTTGCCTGTTTGGATGGCTTAGATGTTTGTCCTTCTCTTCTCGAATGACCCCTCACTAGGGAGAGAGGCGGGGACTGACGTGCTCTGCCAACCTGAGTGTCCAGTCTGCCTGTGCAGATGGCCATCGCTTAACCGTGTAGGTGGGGATAGAACATGGGACCTCTGGCTCTGAAAGCATCAGCCGCTATGGCTGGAGCGAAAAGACCTATCTCTGTTAGCCAAGGCTCATCAACCACTGTATGTGGCTGAGGACAAAGCACCACACGGCGTGGATGTGATTTGTGCTGGCTCTTTGCTCTGTGTGGGCGGGAGGCGGGGAGGGAGTAGTTCATCACGATTAACATTACTCCCAGAAATGCTAGTAGGCGAGGGAGGGAGCCGCATTTCTGTGAGTTGCGTAATTTTAAAATGTCTGTGTTGAGTGGCAGGTCACCGAGGCAGAGGTGTCTGGAGTTCACCCAACAGCTTTTGGCTGATCTCTCGTCTTCACACACTTCTCTTTAAAGTTGTGATTACAAGGCTTGTTGGGATGGACAATACGCCTGTTATTTATGGGGACAGAGGCAAGATTAGCTGTTCTCATGATCTAGAATTGGAAGATCCTCCCTCTCTATGAGGTTCTGGGAACAGTAGACTTCTGCCGTGCTTCAAAGCTTTTCTTATCATGAGCTTAACAGATGTTCTTTCGGTGCTCTATGAACCCATCTCGGACAATCAGTGAAATTCAAAAGCGTTCACCTAGACTGTAATAGAAAAGACACGTGCCACTAGTTATGCAAGGCTGGAATGTGGAGCCCAGGATTCTAATTGTGCAAATCCCTTCACCGTTCTGTGCCTCACTTTCCCCATTTCTAAAGGCATAGAGTGGCACTGACCTGCATTCATAAAGAGCTTTGAGACCCATAGGTGGAATGAATTATATCAATGGAAATTCTTATTTGCCCATCTTCCACCTTGATCTCGGCAGACGGAGAGTCCTCTCATATCAAGGCTTGAATCGAGCCAGAACGCCATTTTCCACTGGGTGCAGCATTGCTTACTGTCTGCCTCAAACAATTCAGGGCCTAGAGCTGGGGAGTTTCTGCTGGGCTGGTGTGTGTGCTGGGGTGGGGGAGGTGGTGAGTAGTGAAATGTTCTACAGAGTTGTGAATGTGGCTTCCTGTGCTGATCTTGGGCAAGTCACTTAGTCTCGCTGTGCCTCTGTTCCTCATCTGAAAAGTTATCTGGCGCTGCCCTGCCTCCCAGGGGTGTTGTGAGGATAAATACACTAAAGCTTGTGAGGCACTCAGATATTATCCTGATGCGGGGGCCACAGAGGTACCTAAGATCGAGTTAGCAGCAATTTAAATATTCACCACCCATAGGAAGCATGAGGTTTTGCAACATCCTCACTTTCCTTTCTCCTGCTCAAGTTTGCTGGCCTCATTTCTCCAGCTCATTGGCACTCAGATGCTATACAGCAGGGAGGCATTCGACCAGCACATCTCTTTCCAGACCCGTGCTGCAGTTTTTGGTCCCATTGCCTTCGGATGCTGAGCAGATGAGCATCTCAAGTTTTAGCCTGAGATGTTTCAAGGCCACCATATGTCATTTAGCAAGTCACTTAGTCTCTCTGTGCCTCAGTTGCCCATCCCCGTGGGGATAATACCGCTGCCCCATCTCACAGGGGTGTTGGGAGGAAAAATACACTAAAGATTGTGTAGTGCTTTGGGTGCTAGATAAGAAATAGGGTTGTTATTTATTACTCATAAGAGATTTGGTGCCCAAATCTCCTGGCATTTTTGATAGCCCTCCTCTTAAGCCCCTTCCTTTGCTGCTTCCACCCGATCAGCAGCACTGGGGGCCTCCTTATCTCAAACAGTCACACATGGGGCCACATTCTGCTCTTAGAGATGTTCACTGGAGTTGCTCTGGATTAAAACTCGTGTAACTGACAGCAGGATCTGGCCCACTGATCTTAGCTGCGAGGTCTCTGGCTGCATAACCTTGATAGAGCAGGATGCACTCTGGCTCTGTTCTGAATCAAGGAACTTACCAAGAAAGCCTTTCCAAAGCTGGATTTATAATATTTTTTATTAATGATTCATTCACATGACTGCAATTTTCCTCCCCTCCTCTATGGAGCTGCCATTCACCTAATGGAAGAGCAAGCTGAAACCTTGCTGCGCTTGACTCTGTGGTCTGCATTTTGCTGAAGGCCAGACAGCGAGTCTCGCTTCTGCAAGTGCCGAAGTCCATTTGGAGACGCGGCTGCGGGGAGGGAGACCTTCATTAAAAGGCGAGCAGAACGCTCTGGTTTTGATCTCCTTCCTCTCGCTTGGAGTGGGGAGGCTGTTCAGTGGTTTTGGGGGCATCTGTTCTAAAAGCTAAACTTGCTTACTCTACAGCTGGAAGAATTCCTAATAGGGCAGCGGATAAGAACTGAGAAGCCTTTTCTCTCTGGACAAATGTTTCCTAAGCTCCAAATGACAGGAGGGCCCTTTAGTGAGTCTGGGCAGTGAGTCAAAGCCTGCATTTAGCAGGTGATTGGTTCGGGGAAGGTAGCTTGACCATTAAATTGGAGGGCAAAATGTTCCTCAATGAATATTTCAGTGGGACAGACTGTATAACAGGGGCACGAAGATTGACTTGGACAGGAGAGGAAACAGACATCCAGTCTGACTATGCCTATTTATATCCTATAGATCTTCATTAAACAAAAGGCCAGGCTCCTCTATTCCCACCACAGTGGGCGGAGAAGGTAAATGGAGGCAGTGGAACTTGTCACAGGAAAATTTGGATGGTTATTATCATGGAGCCTAGGAGCTCAAGTCATGGCTAAGGGACTGTACTGGGACTCGAGAGAGTTCGGTTCAGTTCCAAGCTTTGCCAGAGTCCTTGCGTGTCCTTGAGCAATCTGCTTTGTCGCTCTGTGCCTCAGTTTCCCTAAAGTGGCGATAAGAGTCCTCTCTTTCTCTTAGCCTTTGTCTAGTCTCGTTAGATTGTGAATTCTCTGAGGGTAGGGAATGCCTCTTATGGGGTCAGTCTGCACATGGAGCTGGAGATGTGATTTCCAACTTGAGGAGACAGACCTGTGCTAGCTCTGATTGAGCTAGAGGGCTAAAAGTGTAGATGCGGTGGCACGAGTGGAAGGAGGGGCTGGCCGCCCCGCGTATGATCCCATCTGAGACCAGGGCATATACTTGGGGGGGCCTAGCCCCTTCTACTGCTCGCACTGCGATGCTGCCTTTCTATTTTGTAGCAGGCTAGCTCAATCTGTCTCCATCAGCTGGGAATTGTACCTTCCAGCTCCAGCGTGGACGTAGCCAGTAGGTATTTGTAGCAATGCCCAGCACAATTGGCTGAACGTGGTAGAGGGCCCCTCGGGGTGCTACTGCAATACAAAGAATTCATTTATTCGTCATCAGTCTGGGATCAGCATCAAGTCCTGCCTCACTGTTCTCCTTCAAATCCCTCCTTAAAACTCTCCTCTGCCATCCTGCCTACAAAAAGGGTGACAGCGCTGAGATTGGTGCCTGTCATGCTGACCAATATTCTCTCATTGTTTCCTTGTGCTCCTTTTCACATACCCTTCTATTGTCTCTTGTCTTTATATTTCGATTGTGAGCTCTTTGGGGCAGGAATCCTCTTTTTGGTCTGTGTTTGTACAGCGCCTGGCAGCATGGATCTTGTCCATGGCTGGGGCTTGTCGGTGTGACTGCAGTCCAAAGAGTAAGTCCTGAAATACCAGAAGAGGCTGTTCTTCTGGCACTTCCACCCTGATCGTGCAAACTTGGGGTGCTCCGGTCCTCCCACCAGCCTCCCAGCCCTGCTCCTGCAGAGCAGGGGTGCCCCTGATCTAATTACATCCCTCCCACCTGAGCACCGCTCTTCCTTTGCCATTGAGATTTGCATGCTGTATGTTCTGGTGGAGCAGGGTTGATAGTTCCGCTCGGATACCTCAGCAGCACGGCAATCCCCCAGGCCAGTCTCTCAGGTCGGGAAGCTGACAGGCCTGTAAAACGCCAGGGATGGGAGAACTCACAAAAGGGGCAGAGCAGGCTGGTCTGGGAGACCAATGTGGTTCTTAGTTAGAACGCTGAGACAAAAGGGGGCTCTGTCACAGCTCTCTGCTGCTAACACTAGTTGCTCTGTGTGCTGCGAAGGGACCAGATTGCTGCTTAATAATAAAAAGGCAGTGAGTTTCTTTCTACAGCATTAAGAACCATGGAGACCCGGCTGCCAGCTTGGCTCTCCCTCGCTGCTTCGGCACTGTAGCTGAGACGTGAGGGGGCGGAGGTGGGAGGTGCTCTTGGGACTGGGCCATTTCTGTTCCTCTTGTTCTGCCTCTTTCTTTTGTGCCCCTTTTCACGACTGCGCTGGCTGTGGGAGTCCCCTGCCAGACGGGGGGCAGACCATGTACGTCAGGGGTATCCAAGCTGCGGCCACTTTTGGCCCTTGAGGCTCTAAATTGTGGGCTTGGGGGGGGGGCTGTTTGAGACCCATTGCTATGGGGCGAAGGTAGGAGCGTTGCTTCCGGCAGCTCTGGGAGCATGCTGAGCAGGGCACCTTCCCTGCTGCAGCTGCTGAACAGCACCCCTGCTGGCCACCTGCTGCATTGCAGCGGATAGAGGCAGGTTGCTCCGGCTGCTCCATTGCCTGCTTCCCTGCAGGGCTGTGGGACCCTAACAAAGGACTGTTCCCCTCCCCCACGCAGCCACCCAGGGAACGGAAGGAGCAGAAGCTGAGAACCTATAGCCAGTTGCGGCTCCCCGATTCTCTGACCCCACACGGGGGGCTGCTGTAACTCGAGCCAGCTGGTTCTGGCTCCCAAGAGACCGAACGCCACCTGGGGGTAGCCGGAGCACAGCATGCACCAGCCGCTACCTCAACACACCTTCTGCACCCCAACGTCCCCCCTGCACCATGGGTGGCAAGGAGGGAAGCAAAGGCTCTGCTCCTACCAGGGACTCTACTACACTGGAGGAATCCCGAGTAGGGATCTGTGCATGGTCTCTGCACCCTTTGCACTGGCCTCAGGGGTGGAGATGGAGCAGAGTGAGCCAGAGAACCTACCCCAAAGTATTGATTGTGGCCCCTTGACCTCTTTGAAATAATGTTAGGCCCTTGGGTGTGAGAGGTTAGACACCGCTGGTGGGTGTGCGCGCTTACCGTCTGCTGGGTAGAGTGCGTGTTGGTTCCCTCTGCTACATGAGCTGATGGAACTGCTCCCAGCTCACCAGGCAGGACTGTGTCTCTGGGAATGAATTGTATTCTTCCAAACCCCATGTACATCTTCAGCAGCTGTCTGTGTGCAGCCACGGAGGGTTACAACACGACTCTCTCGAAAACTGCCAGCAAAGTGCCTCCACCCGGTGGATCCTAGAGGGCAGCACTTGCCTTGCCACAGAAACCAGGCATGTCCCCTTTGTAGCAAGCGGGGCTTGATCTCTGCTGGTTGTGGCACAAGCAGACTGGAGATGTGTTGCAGAGTGGTGAGTGTTCTGGGATCTTTCCTCCTCTCTGAGCAGATGTGAAATGTCTGTAGAGTACACGGACTCTACAGTGTTACGCTATTGCACTGTGACTATTGCACTGACTAGCTGGTGCCCACAAAGGACTCTTCTCGTAACATTCAGGGAGCTGATGGGTGACTTGTTATCTCAAGGATGGATCCCTTGAATTCTGATTTGGGTCAGTCTTCTCTTGCCAGTGGCTGAGGTCTCACAGCTGTGTGGATCCTTATTTGTCAGCCATGCCCTAGCTGGGGGTTGGGAGCTGCATTCTTTGAATAAAACATTGCAATCGCATCCAAACTGTGATGGTTGGGTATCCCTCGTCGTGCTGCAGCCAACCACACTGTTGCCGGTGTGATTTGTTAGCTCTCGCATGCCAGACGGAGCTGAACTACCTCCAAGGAAAACAGTTACTGCGGGAAGTGATACTGATTGTTCTTCTCTGAACTGGTACTGAACCAACCCCACAGCATGGTGGTAAAGGAATAATGTGGCTATATGCCTTATGCAAAGGAAGGGTACCTCCAGAACCAGAAGTCTTGTCCACTTGTGGTCATTAAAGATCCCGTGGCATTTTCTGTGAGAGATGTAGCATCCTGGGCAAATTCTGATTTGTGTAATTCCGTTTCGTAAATTTTCTCACCTTTGTAGTTTCACTTGGAGCCAATGTTCTTCTTCACTTCCCGTTCTAAACTGTTGTGTAATTTTATGCACTGCTAAAGAGCTTGCATGTTCCAGTCCAGAGCTGGCTGCATGTCTGTGCTGGGTGAAATGAATCCAGTGTGTACAAAGCAGTTTGTAAATAATTTCAGGATCCCTCTGAAGGAAAGGCACTATATAAATGTCACTCACCACTTTTGAGCGGGGTCTTCCTAAATCGCATTGGTAGCTAATTGTTTAGGGGATGGTTTGGCTTTGTTTCTGTTTCTTATTTTTTCTTTCATACAAAATTTGTGGACTAGGTGCCATGATGACTATACCCTGTGGTCTCTCAAGCTGAGAATCTGTGTCAATAATGGATCACTGTATGTTAGCTACACCTTAGTTCTATCCTCATTTAGTTCTCTGGTTCAGTGAATCTTGCTGAATTGGTAACTATTCCTTGCTCCTTCTTGACCCCTGATGTTACGCATGCTCTCACTCTCTGTATTTTCGCTGACGGCATTAATTTCATTTCTTCTTGAGGTCGGTAGCTTAAATAGACTTTCTGTTCTTGTCATTTGTCTTTCCTGACATGCATCCCTGGTGTACATAGGGCCACATCAGAGCTTATCAGGAGAGATTTTTATAACATTACTACAGGCAGATGACACTGGCTTTGCAATAGCAAAAGCTGGATTTCAGCTTGACCTGTTCCCAGCAATCCCTTTTCTTCTCAAACAGGAATTCCCTTCTGAGGTTATGGCTTTATTTGGCTAATGTTCTGAGTTTGGGGACTCCATCCTGCTGCTACATCTCTGCCGGTTGGTTCAGAGACTTGCAATAAATCCAGGGCCACCAATACTTCACAGCTGTTGCTCTACATCCCAGGGTCAGACAGAATTCATAGATTTTTAAGGCCAGAAGATAGTGTTGTGATCGTTTTCCCTCCTGAATAACAACACTCTAGAGAACTTCCTCCCACAATTCCTGTACCGAGCCAACACCCTTGTGGCTGAGCTAGAGTGTATCATTGATAAAGATGTCCCATCTAGATTTAAAGATGCCAAGCGATGGAGAATTTACCACCTCTCTTGGGAAGCTGTTCCAATAGTTAATCACCCTAAGTGTTCAAAAAAAATTACATCGATTTTCATTTTAAACTGTGCTGACTTCAACTCCCAACCCCTGGAACTTGTTAGACCTTTGTCTGCTAGATTAAGGAGCCTTCTACTGTCATATCTTTCCCCTATGTATGTAATTATAGCGGATATGAGGTTTTTATAGGGCCCCCATTAAAGATTGTGAGGTGCTCAGATACTACAGTAATGTATTTATCTCACAGCACCCCTGTGAGGAGGGCAGTGCTATTAGCCCTGTCTTTACGGATGGGGAACGGGGGCACAAAGAAGTTAAGTGACTTGCCCAGGTCACAGAGGAAGTCTGTGGTGGAGCAGGGGATTGTACCTGGGTTTCCCAAGTCTTAGGCTAGAGTAGGGTTGCCACCTTCTTAATTGCTGGTAACTGGACACCCAAGGCCCCGCCCCTTCTCCGCCTCTTCCCCTGAGGCTCCACCCCTTCTCCGAGGCCCTGTCCCCTTCTTTGCCTGTTCCTCCCCTCCCCCCCCCCGCCGAGGTCCCGCACTCGTTGCTTGCTCCTCTCCCCCCGACCCCCATTGCTCGCTGGATTGTCCCAAGGAGCCTGCCTGCAGGTAGGAGGTGGCCCTGGCTGAGCAGGGGCTGGTGCAGGTTAATGACCCGGTGCCACCCCCCCACCCCGTAGTAACCAGACTTTTGGTTCGGGCGCCATTTAGGGTTGTCAGGTCACCTTTTCGACCCGACTTTCTGGTTGAGAGCCAGGCACCTGACAACCCTAAATGTCACCCGGACACAGAAGCCAAAAACCGGCCTGTCTGGGTGGCACCCCTAGGCTACAGCCCCAATGACAGGACAAGTCACCTCTTGACGGTCTCCCTCAAGCTCCGGCTCCAAAAACGCAGGCCCCTTCTATGCCTCGATGCTTTCGTTTTTGTGGAGTGCTTTGGGATTCCTTGCATGAAAGGGGGCTATGGAAGTGCAAAGTGTTATTAATAATTCTCTCCTCCATTCCCTCAGACCTCTCAGAGCGGCTTCACTTTTATAAAAGGGCCTTTTCAAGCCTGTCAGCCCCAGGCTGATGAAAGGAATTTGCCGGGCCTGTGTTTCGGGGAGAGTTTTGAAATCTCTCTCATCCTGGCTGTTTTTGAAGCCTGGCGTTTCTCTCGGAGTTGTTGGAACTTGGCTTGACGTCGTTTCCCGTTCTCTGTGCTGCGCAGGTTTTGGCCTGTAGGAATTGTCACTTCAGCTCCCTCCCTCTCCTGGACCGAGCGATGAGGGGAAACGTCGCCGTGGGGTGAGTGAGAGGACGAAAGCAGGAGAAAGTCGGTGGCCTAATGCGCTGGGTTTTGTAGAAGGCCGTGGCTTGGGGAAGTAGAGGAACTCGCTTCTTCCACACGCGTTGGCCTTAGTTATGTCACCGAGCTGCTTGACCTTGACGTGGGGCTTGTGTGTGTGGTGGGTGAACCTTGCAGGGTAGGCCTTAGAGCCAGCTACCTAGGATGCCTAATTCCTGTTGCCCATCTCCACCATCCGGGATAGTTTCATGGGTCTCTGCCCCACTAAGGGCCCCCGCACTGCCAGCAGTTGCCACACCAGCGACGCTCTGGCCTGGTTGCCCGCTCCCCACCGGTCATTGTGTGGCTGAGTGTGAGGGAAGGCTGCCCTGCTTCTCTCAAAGATGGCCCCTCAGACCTCTGGGAGCTGCAGTGGAGGCCAAAGGAGGGAGCTGCCATTCCAGCCTGGCCACCCATTCCCTGCTAGCTGGGACAGCTTCAGGGTGGGGGCGGTGACAGGGATGATCTGGCCCCCCTGCTGCTGGCTATCAGTGACATCCGAGGGGTTAGTGCCAGCCCTGGAACCTCAAACAATTTGGATGCCTTGCTTTAGAGTGGTAAGCAGTGCTGCCTTGCCGATAACACGGTAAACGAGCCCTGCCTTCAGTCACCATGGCACAAGCTTTGCTTCGTACCCATGCATTTACACTGGTGCAGATCCATCCGTGAAAAACTCCTGAGGGAGATGTAGACCTATTCTACTGTAAAGCAGTATAATAAAAAATGTAGGGTCCGATCCTCATCTCCCCAGTGCTTTAAGGGACATCCCATATTTGTTGCCTATTGCCCCACATCCTATATGGACTGAGGAGCCAATAGCATTTGATGGGAGTCCAGTTTTCAAGCAATAATTGTGCAAAGGGGCAGACACTGACATACCCTCCGATTTCTGCATTGTGAGCGGAGCACAGTGAGTGGAGGTGGCGTCACTTTAATGATACACCTGGTCCCCTATTTTTTAATCTATAGGTGGCCGTTCTCTGATAACGTGTCTACAACTTCCCATTGACTGGAGCGTAAGCAGGGGTAGAAACTGGTGAAATCTCCTGTCTCCCTTCTGCCCCCAGAGAAGAGACACCTTCCCCCCGCCCTCCAAGGAAGATGCTCGGATCTGGCCCTCTGGGGAGGAAACATACCATGAGGATCGGAGCAATAAAATAAGGCAGCACGAGCCAGGCAAACTCAGTTCTGGTTTCCCATGTCTCTGTCTCTCCATATCCCCGCTGTCGCTATTACTCTGTTCTTCTAAGCCTCTGCCTTTTAGGGCTGCGGCTCGGGGGCTGCTCCAGTTCCATTACTTCCCAAAGGCTCCTTGCCTTTCCCTCGGGAGCTGCCCTCGCTCCTTCAACCCCCCTGCTGTACTGCGGGTCGGGAGGCATTGGCATAACTCCTGGGGTGCTAGGCAGGAATTCTTCTGAATCTGCACCAAAAACCCCAACCATCCCCAGATTTATCTTTTTGTAGCTGGCAAGGAATTGGTGGATGGAAAGGGGTGTGCGAAAAGCAGAGTCCATTGATTGCAAGTGCAGTGGCTGGAGGCCTGGTGCTCTCTGCACGGCAGGGTTGCCAATTTTGGTTGGATGTGTTCCTGGAGGTGTCATCACATGACATAATCTTTAATTAGAGATGAATCTTTAATTCCTGGAGGCTCCAGGACAATCCTGAAGGGTTGGCAACCCTACTGCACGGGCAGGGGGTTCCCTTTGGCAGGAGAAGCTGTCAGAGGGCGGAGGGAGGGGGGTTAAAAGAGGCTTTTGATGCTGTTAATGCTGAGGACCTTGTTTTCAGAGATCAGAGCCTCTGCTGCTCCCGGTGACTTGAACTGTAGCAGTGGGTGCTCAGTGCCTCTGCAAATTGAGTTCTTAGTTTGGTTCTCCCTTCCGGTCTTCCCTAGGCCCCCTTCCTTCCCTCCCTTTTGCCCCTTCCTTCCCTCCAGTGAGGCACTAGTAACTCTGGCCTGATAGAAGCCAGAACAATTAAATGCAAGCATTGCCGGTGGGGTACCAATATCTGCAGTCTCCCTTGCCTGCCCCACTACCCCTTCCCTCTTCTTCCTGTCTGAGTGGTTTATCACTGCTGCTCCCGTGCTCTGGGCGTCTGCTGGTTGTAGATCCCTAGTGCCAGCTCTGGGACCTGTGCATGCTCTGTGGCAAAGCGTGGGACAGGGGCGATAGCCCGCGTTCTCTGTTTGTCTGGGCTCGGGGGATAGAGGGAGGAGTGAGGTTTAGTCCCTTCTCTTCCCCCCCCGCCCCCCGCCAAGCCTAGCTTCCTTTCCTGTGGCCCTCCTGTCCCCTGTCCCCCTTGTTTGTGCTGTGTGTGGCTCTGAATGGATGATCATGCTTCCTGGGAATCTTAACACTGAGGCAAAGTAGCTGCTCTTGAGCTCCAAGGCATTAAACTCTCCACTCAGCGATGGATGGATAAGCGGGAATAATATTTAGCTGGCCCAGTAACACACCAGTTTTGCTCTCTCTGCTGCTTTTTCAGTGTCCCTTGGGGGGAATGTGCAGATGCTGCTCTTAAAACACCACCACGGTGTTTGGGTGCAGGGCTTTGGAGCGGAGCCCGGAGCAGCTCCGGAGCAGTGGAGCTGCGGGTTTTTGCCTGGAGCTGGAGCGGAGCCCTGTTTGGGTGAATGTGGTTCTCCCGAATCAAAACCGGGGTGTGATGTTAATGGCCAGAAAAGGTGGTAGGGAGTTCAGATAACTGGGCAGCCTTCCCTCCTGCTCATACTGACACTTGGGGAGATCCTGGCTCCATTGAAGACAATGGGAGTTTTGCCATTAACTTCAGTGAAGCCAAGATTTTTGAAAGAGAGAGACCTATTTCTGCTGTAGCACAGCAGTCGTGAATTGCAACACCCACCAGCATTTCCAATCTGGGTCTCTCCTAAATGGCGTGGGTCAGAGTTGTGTCTAAACACGCTTCCTAGCAGCCACTTGTGCATCTCTCTTAAGGCCACACCTCGAAACCACCAGGCTTGCATCACTTGTGACCTTAGTCCCGGTGAGGTTAGGCTTCCTGCTATCTACCATATGGAATAAAGAGAGGCTGAGCCTTGTCCGGGGGACACTTGTGGCGGTGTTGGATTCTGCAACATGGTAGTTGCTATGGTATAGACGGGCCTGGAGAGCAAGGTCCTGGCATTGTGGTGCCCATCTAGGCAGGCAGAAAAGTGTGTTCGCACCTAGCCTGGGATGTAGAGACCTGTCGATTGCCAAAGGGCATGACGGCCAGAATGCTCGGATTATTCCTTTTCTGCGAGAGTTGGGGCTCAAGGACTCCCACCTGGAAAGTAGCCACATGGCACAGGCAAACGGGGCCTCTGACTTCTGTTCTCTTTCTAGCCTCCTCTGCATGGTGGATCGGCCAACAGCCTAGTTTCCTCTTTTCTCTTCCTGGAAGGCTGATACCAAATGTTTAGTGTTCGCTAAACCCCCACTAGGTTAGTGGGACTTTTGCCATGGCCTGCAACGGGGGAGCAGGATCAGCCAATAGTCTGCATTTAGCTATAACCACCCAGTTCCTTAACAAGGCTTGGCTTTCTTTTTGGCAAGTATTCCTGCGTCTGCAGAATCACACCAATCAAATTATTTAATTTTGGTTTGTGTGCTGCAAACCCAGATTCTAAGCCCCCTTCCTCTCGTCTGCCTGTTCTGCAGCGCTCGGTACTTAGTGGTTACCCACAAAACCCTCACTTGTTTCAGGAGTTCCGACTCCAGCCAAGCGGAGCAAACCGCCTGCTGAGAAAGATGGAATCAGAAACCCGGCTTTCTTTTGTGATCAGGATTCTAAGACCAGACCGTTTCTCCCTGCAGCTTTCTGCTTGGGTAGCTGCGGAGATGTGAGTTCAATGCCTGCCTGACTTTTATGCTTCTGGAGGACCTCGGGCATGGGAGAAGTGCAGAGGCAAAGTGCCTAACTCCTCACAGCGGTCTCTGGGGCTCTGTTGATATGGTCTAGTCTAGCCATCCTTAGCCAATTAGTGCAATGCAAGCTCCTCTACTGAGAGCAAGAACAGTGCCATTGGCTTAATAATAAGAGTCTGAACAGAATACCTAAGGGTCTCTGATAGATATACAATACAGCCCCACTTAACCATCATGTAGGGATCAGTAGCAACTATCTGAGACTCTCGAGCAATGTTGTGCTTTTGGTAACGAGCAGTTTCTGTTTGAGCTGGAAATTCAGGTTAATAGGGTTAGCGCCACATGCGTTTAGGTCTGGGAGTGTTGGTACACAATGGCCAGTGCTGTGGGGTCTCGCACACACTCATTGTTTTCCGGGACAATAGTGCTGCTTTTAAACACACCACTCCATTTGCAGACCTGGAGTAAGTGGGTGAGGGGCCGCTGAAATCAGTGGTACTTACTCCCGGTCTGAATCTCACCCGCTGTCCCTTGCACTGTGTAGTTCCTTTGATCAACAGTTAATAATTGGTCACTTAATCTGCTGGCTGTTTATTAATAATCTTCTTTCACTGGAAACACAGACGCTCTCTGAGTGGGGTATATCATGAAATGTTGGTGAAATTTAATGAAACTGGCCCATTTTTCAAGTTGCCTGCAGATGTTTCACCACTTCTGGTCCTCAGGAGTCCAGCATGGGGTGGGTGGTGCAGAGCTTTCCCAGCCCAGGGAAGCTGGCAGAGAGATGGGGCAATGGAACCATTTAATTGGGCCTTGAGAATGCTTAAAAACTGGATTCTGAACCCGAGTATTGAACCTGCTTTTGAACAGGAGCCATTTGGCTCTTGCTCACTGAGCATATGACAGCTTATGTGGATTCTTCTGTTCCTGCCTTCTTTTTCCTAGCAGTGCTCAGGAGGAGGGGAAAGTGCTGCACTCCAACTACCAGGGCAATACAGGTAGCAGCTAGGATGCCTTGCGCTTCTGTAGTCCTGGGGGAAACTTGCTATTAATGAACTGAACCATATCTTTCCTTGCAGCAAAAGGACGGGATGGTGATAGGAGGAGGTCTCCTGGCTTTTCTGTCTCTCCTCCTCTACAAAAATCACCTTAGGTAGCTTTGGACACCTGCCAATCATAAAGCAAGCCTTGACGATTTTACAGATACTGCTGGCACAGAATGGCTACTGCGCACCACCCCAGAAGTGGCTGCACTTCTGTGGTGGACCATCATATAAATGCAAAGTGTAGTGTTATTTATTGCACTCTGACCTCAATATTCAAACCTGGCTACCTGCAAAGCTGTCTCTGTCTACCACATGGGGGATACAAAGCTGGCCCTGGCGCTTGTTGTGCTGCACAGGTAATGCCCTTAGCCCCTGGAAGAAACACCGCATGTCATTTTTCAAGTTGCCCCTCCCTAGTGGGCTCGGGGAGCCCAGCAGGACATGGATGGAAGCTCATTTGGGGAGAAGGGGCAGTAAAAAAAATAGGGGGAACCCTGAGACCCCTGTAGAACGAATTAACAAACCGATCTTCCTCCAAAGAGAGCTAACCCATGACTTTTGAAGCCCACTGTCATTCCCTGCTATGTCCCTTCCCGGAGGAGCCCTGACCTTAGTGGAACAGTCTGTGCGTGACCAGGTCAGGAACACAGGACCGAGGTGGCTTGGCTGCAAATGCCATTGGAAAGTCCTCTGCTGAAACAATCCACGTTAGCATCAATTAGCTGGCTTATTATCTTTTTCAGTCCCCAGCACTCCCGCCCTGCAAGCATTGCCTTGCTGTGGGAGCGACCCAATCTACTCCTTCACATTTTTTGCATTTCTCTCCCTCTGTGCTGCTTCGCACCCTGCTTTACATTATTCAGTGCAGCTGCTCGTCAGGCTCCAGGCGCTTTCCCAGTCACTGCAAGGGAGCTCTTTAAATAACCGCTCACATCAGAAACTTCTTGGCCTGGGCTCATTATTCTGGATTTACCCGCATCAAACAGCATTTGTTATCCCAAAGTCAAGTTCCTTGAGTGACCACAGTCCTCTTGTGATGTTTCTCACCACCTGCCTTGGGGATGCAAGGGTGTGTTGAGTGTTCTAGTCCTTTTCCCACATCACCGTTCAGATACTCAATTCTCTGAAATTATTTCTATGCTGTTGCTTCATTCTTTGCTCTCCAATTCAGGATGAACATCCTGAATTGGCATTGGGCGTCCTGGTACCGTGGTGATGGGGATAGTATAAAGACCCAGGTAGTTCTGCTTAGCACCAGAGTCCTGTCTAAGTAGTGCTTTCACAGGTTCTCTTCCAACCATCTTCACTGTGCAATAGGCTGCTCTCCACCCCTTCATCTATATAAAGCTGAGTGGGTGTGTTGTAACCCACTGCTAAATGTGTATTGCAAATCCCCGTGCCCAATCCACCGAGGATAGGAATCCGTTACAGTGGCACCTTGGGAGCTTTGGTTCTGTAGCGCAAGCGGTAGCAGCTCCTGCTTTTAGCTCTGGAGGTGCCTGGTTCAGTCCTTGGTGCAGTGGTCAAGATGGCAGCCATCGGGGAGGAAAAGGGATTTAGCTATGAACACCACTTACAAGTATTTGTGCAAGCACCATGCAGAGAAACCTAATTCTTTAACGTGGGTTTATCTAGAAGTAACGAGACAATCATACAGACCGAATATTAGGAAACGTACTTCCTAGAGCTGAGCACTGCTAGGCTTTCCCTGGGAAAGTGGTTGATGTCTCTCTGAGCCTTGGGAAATGCATTGTAGGAAAGAATCCAAGGGATGGTCTGAATAATCGACTCGGTCTCTTCCATCTGCATAGTTTTTAGGATCAGTCAATAGAAGGCACGAAAAAATGGATGTCTGATCAGTGCTGCTGTTCCCCTGGCCTTGAGGTTTTCTGGAGTGCAGGTGATCTGTACCGGTTCCCGTGGATAGAATGCAGCACTCTGTCCCTCAGCTTGCTTGAAGCATTGATGGATCGTTTTCCCCTGTGATATCCTGGCTGCTTAGTGATCTGTTCATGGATCCAGAGTCAGTCAACCAAGTGACAATCATCCGTCTAGTAGACCTGTCTTCAGCTGTCAGCCAGGGGATGGTGAAGTAAGGAATGGGTCAGAAATTGGACAAAGCTCCTTCCATGGTTAAAGTGGGAAAAGAGCTCTTGCAATTTGTGACTGGGTCCCACAGCCTGGATCTAGCTGATGGAGAATCAACCTGACAAGCAATAGTTCAGCTGTCAGCCCTGCTCAGCACCAGTGATGGAGGAAGAAAGATAAAAACATGGGGCACAGTAATGGTACCAAATAGGAAGTCTGAGGGTCTCGGTTCAGGACTGTCTGTAAAGAGAGGAGAGGTGATGTTTATTGGAGAATTCAGATTAAAATTCCATAGCACGCAAGGTGTGAAACCAAATGTATTGGTGCTATTAAAATTTATGCAGACTGTATAAATGGTTGGGTCATGCATCTTCTGTTGTTGTAACTTTTGTGTAGTTTCAAAAAGTCATGGATACAAAAATGGATCAAAAGACATGACAGAAATCCAGCCCAAGAAATTAATAGGCTGACACTAAAATCCTGGCGTTGGTATGAAAGACCTGTAGAACATCTTGGGAACAGGGGATAAATAATATCTTCAAAAGTAGTGCTACTTTGGGTCCGTTTTTCCTAGGAAACCAAGCTACACTCCAGTCTGAGTGTATATAAGCCCTATAAAGAATACGGCCACGTTACCAAATCGGAATTGTGGAGGCGATACAGGATCAGTAAATCCTGAAGGTGAATCATGGTGGGAACTTTCAGATGGGGCTCCTTAGTGGCTTTATGAAAAATCAATAATCCTTTTGCATGGTCGTAATCCTAAAACAAATGCAATTTATGGCCTCTGAGAAGACCATGTTTCCCAGGATATAAGGCAGAGGTGGAATAACCCAAAGCAATAAACTAAACCAGGTTCTTAGGAGGAAACACTTTTTTATTTTTTTCCCCCCTCCTGCATGCCTCACTGGCCTTGAGTCTGGGGTGGGAATTTTCAAAGGTGCCTACAGGAATTAGGTGTCACTCTGAATTAGGTGCCTAATTCCCATTTAGAATCCTGATTAAAGTCACTTTTGAGTGAACAACTACATTGCCTCCAACTTTCTATCCCATTTGCTAATGATGGCAAACCCCCAAACATCCAGAACTAGGAAATAAATGATCCCAACATGCCCAAATAGCTCTCTCTTACCCCAGAACTGTAAATATTTTCTTTAGTTACTAAAATTAAATGTCCCGTCATGAATAAAATCTGCCTAAGGCCATACTCTTTCTGGTGTTCAAAATGACCTAAGTAATTTGACATACAAACAAGTAACCTTTTTATTGTCATTAGTCCACATCCTGGTGTGTTTTCTTCCCAGCTGGTGTAACAAACTAACCTGGTAACAGACACATTAATGGAAATTAATCTCTGAATAATTAGTAGAAAGTTTTTATTGTTCTCCTCCTGCTTTCCCAACCTCTCACTCCCCTTCCAAGTGGGGGGGGGGGGGAAAGGGTGCAGCTAATTGTCAGATGAGTAGCCAATGAACTGGCACCAGGACACAGGCGGAAAAGCATCTCATTTGTATATTGAGGCATTCCCCATCATTTCTCTCACTGGTCTTTTTTCGTTTCCATCTGCAGCAGTTGCCTGGCAGGGTAATTGCACAGAAAGCTAAGACCTCCCTGACTGGACCAGGCTAAGGAAGGCCGGTTTGTCTTGGCCTCTCTACACAACACCTTGTCGCCACATGATGGCTCTGCAATCGTCAGTGTGAGGGTAGTTGTAGTATGTCTCAGTCGGGCGCTCCATGCCCAGCGGGCCCCATCGCACAAATCGTTACCATAGTCTGCACTAACTGATGCCATGTTAGCAAATGCTGCAGAGAGGGCGAGGACTGACAGGACTGTGGAGATAGATAGGGTCCCTCCAGGGCGGCCGAGACTCATCAGCAGTGTGGTGCACGGGAAGCCTACATCGTCGATCCCTGGGCTCTGCCTGTTTTGTGGCTAAACTGAGGAATTTGTTCTCCAGGAAAAAAATACCCTAAACCAGAGCCTTTTTTTCTTACGTCCACCACAAGCCTCAAGGGACGGTGGGTGGAGGCTGATAAAATGGGATCCTGATCTAAATCGCACTTGTGTTGGACATTGCTTCAAGATGGGCTTGAATTGCTACGTCTGGACCCAGCCTTCCTCAAAGTTGAGGGGGGTTTTGAGCTAGTTATGGTTTGGAGACATCTCTAGTTCTGCAAAACCCATTTCATCTCTCCACCCTGGCAATCCTTGCCTAACTCCTGAGGTGGGTGGGTCCAGAGCACCAGTTCCAGGGATTTCTTGGAAGCCTGTGTTTAGACAGGTGTCTTCTCGGCAGTTCCACTTCAGTGGCTCCATCAACAGGCGCTGGGTCTGCCTTCAAGGCATTTCCTTGGTACTGTGTAGATAACGTTAAATAGAATCCTTTATACCTTTCCCCGTTCTCTCTAATTCATCCATCTGGCACTTGGATCTCCCTGGGGCAGAGAGTGGGAGTGTATAACTGAGGCGATAAAAGGCTGTTGTATTTATTGCTTCCTGAAAACAGAAGGTATTACTGCTGACCTCCTTCGCCTACACCCACTGTCTGTGGGAAGCTGTTGTTCTACTGAATGGAACTTCTTCCAAACTTGTCAGCAACTTAAAAAGTCAATAGAGTTCCCTGCAATCAATGCTGAGTTTCTAGCCAGCCCCGTTCTCACCCTGCCACTGTGTGCTGTGTTCTGTTGGCAAAACTCCTCTCTGAGCCCAGTGTAGTGCTGGCCAGGGTAAAATGTGAATAGCCTCACGTGCATGCTTGCTGGAGCACTCTGCACTGGCTGTTCTTCGGGTGTTAGCAGAGGGGCGTTAGCTGCAGGACTTCACACTCCGCTGCAGTGCTCTTCACGCTGCCTGTGGGCTGGCAGTGTGTCTGGGGGATGGCGAGGTTCCTGCCTTATCTGAGATACTGCAGGGATCAAATCTCCCATTCATCTTGGATTAATAAAAAAAGATAGACTAGCTTCATATGAATAATAGTGCTGAGGGAAACGTGCCAGTCTGATGTGACTACGGACCAAAATCCTTTCTCTATGAAGCAATATGACACACCTGTATAGTGCCTTCTATTGGAAGATCTCAAAGCAGTTAATGAACTGAGCCTCCTCGTTCAACCGGGACACGTACAAAACTGGGGGCTGAGCTGGGTCAGTGGGACAAGTTCCCAGACTTGTGCTTTGCCACAGATACATCCTGCCTGCAGGTGCAGCATGGGCCACCCAGGGCAAACGTTCCCCAGCACCACCTTACCATGGCCGCTCATCCCTGGCTTGGAGGGATCACCTCCTTGGAAGTGAGACTCTTTGGCCCTGGACCTAGCTGCTGAGACGCCCAACGAGGGGGACGACTGTCGGTGTCTGCATGTGAGGTGACGGTCTCTCGACTAGGAGGAATCTGACCTCATCAAGCTCCCTTGCCAATGTTTTTTGTCTCGGTACATCAGCCCCTATGGCCTGTGTGATGCAGGAGGTCAGACTAGATGATCACAACGGTCCCTTCTAGCCTTAAGCCATGTGATTTTATTATTATGGTAGCTCCATTTGCATAGGGCAGCCCCTGCCCCAAAGAGAATAGCTGAGAAGGGGAGTATTATTCTCTCCATTATACTGAGACCAGTGAAATGAGTTGTTCAAGGTCACACAGGGAGTCTGTTGAGCCAGGAGCTGAGCCCAGGTCTTCTCAGTTCCAGCCCTGTGCTTAACCATGAGCTCGTCTTTCTTCTCAGGATGCTGTGCTGATGGGACAGAAACACCCGCCCCACCCCCTGATGAACAACTCTGCCTGTTGCTGTTTGTGATGGGGGCGCCTGCCCTACACTGGGCTCTAAGGGGTTAATAGAGCCCTAGGGAGACTGTGCAGGAAGCAGCCAATCATAGAAGGGCTGAGAGGAGCAGCCAATCAAGGCCCAGTAGGCCCATATAAGAAGAGCTGCATGGCAGAGCAGCTCCAGTTGCTCCCTGGAGCTAAAGGAGGGAGGCTTTGCAGGAGGAAGAAATCTAGCACCTTGGACAGAGCAGTGCTGGGTTGGATCAAGGGAGTGAGAGCGAGTTCCTGGCTGACTGCTAAGACTGGCATGCTGAAGCCTTGAGATAAGCGTGGAGAAGGTGCTGGGGCTGCGGGGAAGGGGCCCAGAGAAGTAGACGGAGAGGTTGGAGTGGACACAGAACATGGCTGCCATCTACAGGGTCCCTGGGCCGAGACCCAGAGTAGTGGACGGGTCCGGGTCCCCTTTCACCCCCACTCGCCTCTGAGGAAGTAGCTGGACCGTCGGACTGTGGTACAATCCCCTGGAACGGGGGGGGGAACATGGAGTGTGGCACAGCCGGAAGGCTGTGTCCTGAAGAGGATGCCGCGGTCCTTGGAGTGACGTCGGTCCTGGAGCAGAAGTGATGGTGGCAAGACATCACCAGAAGAGGGCGCACTGGCAAACAGAGCTAATTCCCAGGACAGCCAGCAGGAGGCACCGCAGTGGTGAGTGAACCCCGTCACACTGTTGCTCAGCAGTGAGCGCTGCACCCTTTGTAGAGCTCTACAAAGTGTGAATGCAGAGTCCAAGGTGACAACCAGCGTCCTAGCAGCCCACTAGACAGGTGCAACATCCTGAAGCATCTCAGCCTATACAATTACGCCAGTGTCTGCTCCCTCTAAGACCAAACAACGCTGAAAACTGGGCCAAGCCAATGAATAATTCACTTCTCGCCTGGTTCACTAGACTTAGAGAATCTTAAATACATGGAATAATTTCTAATAATCCACCTGGGATAACCGCTGAGCTGCTATTGGCTCCTTCCCTTGCTCTCTTCTCTGTATGGTGGCTGCTCCTCTCTTGGGGGCTAGGTGGTGGCGGGGGGGTCACTGTTAAATATTTATCCACTGTTAGCGCTGCTTCAGTCTCCCTTTCATCTACATTCTAAATGAACATGGCCTCATGAAGGGGTTCTCCAGTCCTTTCGTATTGCAGACCTCTTCATGTGAGAGAGAAACCCACCTCCCATCCCCAAACCCACCACACGGTTTCAGCCAGACACCTGCAGGGGTCAGAAAGGGATTTTCTAAATGCTCCTTCCTCTGGAGTATTCGGGATGGCCATGGCTGGAGAAGGGACATTGGATGGGGGAGGCAGGGCAGGGCTCTGGGGTGGCACTGAGCATTCTCTCTCTGGTTCTTGGCTGGCTGGTTCTCTCTCATGTGCTCAGAGTCTAACTGATTGCTGCGTGGGGTCGGGAAAGAATTTTTCCCTGGCGTCAGATTGGCAGTGGAGGTTTTCGCCTCCCTCCGCAGCATGTGTGTGCGGGCCGCTTGCCAGGATTATCTGGGTGTATCTCACTGAATCATTTCCCTGCCATTGCTGGGTGCAATTTGGTTCCTCTTGTTCTGTGCCTGTGGCACATAATCTTGTCTTCTGTGGGGCGTAATACATGGGTCTCATTTCGGCTGTTGGGTTAGTGCACAGCTGCTGGGTGGGGCTCATGGCCAGGAGGTCAGACTAGATGCTCTGGTGCTCCCTTCTGGCCTTAAACTCTGACACTGCTTAGGTCTCAGAATATCCAGTTCTGTCCACCACTGGGGAGGGACTGCATGTTGAGAATGGCGGGTCTAGCTGTTTCCAAGCTCTGCAACGTACTTGCTGGGCGATCTTGGGCAAACTGCTTCCCTGTGCTCTGCCTCCGTTTCTCTAAAATGGGGATCATGGAATTCTCTGTTGCATTACAGGCAATGTGAATCTATGTCAAACAGTTTTCAGACCCTGCTGTTAGTACAAAGTAGGGGTGTGGGTGTGTGATTTCCAGATTTGTAAAGCTGAGAATCCATTCATTCTTTCTCGGGCTGAGGGTACCCATGTATCCACACAGACCCGTACCCATGTGTGGCGATGGCTAGTTAGGGGTAGGGAGATATTGCGTGCCCAGTTTGTTGGGAGGGTGGGTTTATGCCAAAAGGGGTCTCTCACTTTATCCCCCATGCTCAAAATCTGCCTTTAGACAGCTACCAGTCAAATGAAGGCCTCCTCAGCTGCGGGACAGATGTGCACAGCTGTAGAACCGTGACTGCACCTGCAGAATGGGCTACTTGTCAGTTGCTTTACTTGGGGCACATGTACGTTTGCACTAGAATCTGGTCCCCCTCTCGCTTCCATTCACCCAGGAGCTGCAGCTGCTTCTTGGGATGCTGCCCTGCCGTAGATCCTGACACTGATGAAGATGAGTGAGAGGCAAGGCTTCCCCGTAATGAAAAGGAATTCTTTGAACACCAGCCACGCAGCTTCAGAGCAGCACTTACTGGCCCTGACTCCCCTGCCCAGTAGGAGAGAGATTATTAGCCCAGGTGTGGGATTAATTAGTTGCTAGGCTGGCTTAACAAATGAGCATGGCTCTCTTTCCACCGAAGGTGTTGCTCGGTTGGAAGCAGGGGCAGTCACTTGCCCCAAATTGCATCCAGAGGGGTGAGGCGGATTATTTTCGGCTTCCCTACCAATGAGTTCAGGCAGCATGTGCCTCAAAAATCTATCTAATCCTGCTGCTTGGCTGTCAGGGGCTGGGTGGACTCTGCGTTCCCGATTTGATCCGTGTGACATTCCCTGCCCTTGACGCAGTCCATCCCTGCCATCAATAACGATCAGCATCAGTCTCCCCTGCCCTCCCCCCTCAGCTCCTGTTGGCTTGGTTTCCCATCAAAGCATTATTAATATCCCTGGGTTCCCCTCTGCACCTTGCTCTCCATTGACGCTAACTGGGAGCAAGCCGGATTTATAAACTTGGTAAAGCCTGTGATTATAAGGCTCGATGCTGTGCATGGGTCTCTCCCTGGCTTCCCTGGGAGTGTCAAACCCAGGGCTTGCGCAGAATTGGCTCCTTTATCCATGATCATAGGAACAGGTGTGATCTCTTCACCTTGCAAGCACTAACGAGCTAGATCTGGCCACACCATGCCTGTAAGGTAGGGAGGTTTCACTCTCATTTTAGATAGATAAGGAAACCAAGACACAGAAAGGGTAAGTGACTTGCCCAAGATCGCATCATGAGTCTGTCAGGGCGGGGAAAGAGAGCCCTGCAATCCAGACTCCTGGGCCTGTGTATTAATCTTCTGCAAGAGCTAGTCCAACTCTGGCATTAGCAGCTCTACTCATCAGTGTATAAACCTGGAAGCCCAGCCCAAACCCCATTGCTTTTCTCTGCTCACCTCATCTAGACCACGTCGCTGGGCTTTCTGCCTTGCCTCTTCCTGTGTCGGCTTGGAAGGTTGTCTCTGGGCCAAGCAGAAGCACATTCAGGGGCTGACGCTCGTGAGCCTCTGTCTCTGCTCCAAACTTGATCCCATGGGGGATTTCGAAAGGACCCTGCGCTTCCCCTGGGGAAAGTGGTTTTACTTTCAAGCTCACTGTTTTCCACCCAGCCTCTCTGGGGACAGATGCTGAGGAGGGTCCAAGCAATAATAAATAAAAGTGATCACGCTTTCTACTCTGGGGATTTGTGTCCGGAGTGTTTAAAAGGTTAAGAATCATCCATAGATGTTCCAATAAATGGCTAAGAAACTGTTACAGCGTCCAGTAGTGTCCTTATAACCCCGGCTTACAGCCGTCTATAATACCTTCTACTGCTGTGCGTATAACCACCTATAGGCTGAACTACTCATGCCCGTAACATTATAGAACACCTATTCATCATTTATTAACCCTTTATATGCTATAAATGTGCCCTTAACAGAAAGTGTGAGTAACAGGGTGGAGTTGAGGACAAAGCAGATGTATTTACGTTTTTGGTTTTTTTTTTTTTTTCTCCTCACCGGGCAATTCAGCTTATTAGCTTGCGGAATGCTTTCCCCAGGGCAGAGCTAGAAACCTGCATGAGCTGCACAAGCACTGGAGCGTATGCTGTAAGGACCAATCCCCTCTAGTCCCACCAGCAGACAGACAATGACCTGACCCTGAGGTTCTTGACCAGCAGTGGCCTGTGGAGCAGAGTTCAACAAAACAGTTGCTGGCAGTTTGCATCGAACCTGCTGACCACATAGGGCTGGCTGGCTCCTCCTTGCTTCAGCTGCTGAATTGCACTGAACAGCAGCTAAAAATATCACATCCTTTCCTGATGCTACTCTTCAATGGCAGCCGTTGCAAGTAGCTACATCAGAGCTGGAAGGAATTGTGAATGGGAGAGGAGGCGGGACAGCAGGATCCTGAATGGGAGGGGAGGCCGATCTGGAGACACACGCTCTTCCTTTTAAGGTACGGTCCGCCAAAAGTTAGAGAGCTCCTGACTTAATGAACCCAGCAATGAAGTGTGACTTACGTTTCCCTTCCCATCATTTATCTGTCTGGTCTATTTAGTGTGTGAGCTCTTTGGGGATTGGGTATGTACAGCGTCCGGCACGCTGGGGCTGGTGATCTCAAGTAGGGCCTCTAGTCTTTAACCCATGATTTGAGGACTGCAGTAACTCAGCCAGAGGTTAGGGGTCTATTTCAGGAGTGGGTGAAGTTCTGTGGCCTGCGATGGGCAGGAGATCAGACTAGATGATCACGACAGTCCCTTCTGACCTTAAAGTCTATGAATCTACTGTACTACAGATAAAAACAGTGGGGTTGTACATTTGTGCGGTGTTGATTGGTTATGCAAGTCAGGTCATATCTCGCAACAGGAGGGATCTGTGTAGTTAGATACATGATGGATGGCTGCAAAAGGCAGTTACGGTGGGCTGTTAGCTGGATAAATTTGCTGGCCCCAGGAGCAATTCCTCATGTTAATTGCTCTAACCTTGGTCACGGTATTGGCACCTTGACATCCAATCCAAGATGAGAGGGTGAGTGTGTGAGGGAGCTGAGACCACTACAGCAGCCCCTCTCGGTGTGCTGTGTAACTTCAGGAGCAGATGAGCATGGTCATTTCCAGCTAGGATTTAATACTTAGCGGGGCATATTGGGTCCAGATGTGCTCCTGAGAAGATGAGTGACTCCCCCAGGAGGCAGGCCAGGGGTGTGGATTGGTATCACTCTGCGATGGGTTGGATCACAGAAACCCCCTTAGGAACTGCCAAGTGATGTGCCAGGACTACTTCTGCCCCTGCTTTCCCTGCCAGCTCGGGACCCCAGCACCCTGTCTTGCTGAGCGAGACACACCCATCTGCTCCAACACAGACCCCAGGGTCTGAATTACTTGCCCCAAAGCTGCAGACTTAACTGAAAGCAGCTTACAGAAGTGTTCTTGTCTTTAACACTCAGGTACCCATCTCCCAATGGGGTCTAAACCCAAATAAATCTGTTTTACCCTGTATAAAGCTTATACAGGGTAAACTCATAAATTGTTCGCCCTCTATAACACTGATAGAGAGATATGCACAGTTGTTTGCCCCTCCCCCGGTATTAACACATGTGAGTTAATTAATAAGTAAAAAGTGATTTTATTAAATACAGAAAGTAGGATTTAAGTGGTTCCAAGTAGTAACAGACAGACCAAAGTGAATTACCAAGCAAAATAAAACAAAACACGCAAATCTAAGCCTAATACAGTAATACAACTGAGTACAGATAAAATCTCACCCTGAAAGATGTTTCAATAAGTCTTTCACAGACTGGACGCCTTCCTAGTCTGGGCACAATCCCTTCCCCTGGTACTGCCCTTGTTCCAGCTCAGGTGGTAGCTAAGGGATCCCTCATGATGGCTCTCCCTTTTCTCTGTTCCATCCACTTATATATTTTTTGCATAAGGTGGGAATCCTTTGTCCCTCTGGGTGCCCCCCCTTCTCAATGGAAAAGCACCAGGTCAAAGATGGATCCCAGTTCAGGTGACATGATCACATGTCACTATCAGACTTCATTGCCCACTTGCCAGCAAACGTGTATACAGGAAGACTCACAGGTAAAACAGAGCCACCTGCAGTCAATTGTCCTGGTTAATGGGAGTCATCAAGATTCCAAACCACTATTAATTGCCCACACTTTGCATAATTGCAATAGGCCCTCAGAGTTATATTTCATATTTCTAGTTTCAGATACAAGAGTGGTACATTTATACAAATAGGATGATCACACTCAGTAGATTATAAGCTTTGTAATGATACCTTACAAAGAGACCCTTTGCATGAAGCATATTCCAGTTACATTAGCATATTTTCATAAAAGCATATAAAGTGCAACGTCACACACTCCACCTCCAGAATCAGCAATAGCAGAGGCTGGTTATGGCAGCAGAGTCCTTTAACTTATTCCAGCACAGAAGCAAAAGCAAAGGCTGGCTTTTTATGCCTTTTGCAGCTGTGCCTGTATTAACCGATGGGGGGGTTTCCCTTGTTGCTTGGATGAGACCCTCCCTGCTCCTGTCGTCGTGCACTGACTCCATCTGTAAAAGATGCCGTCTCCCGAAATAATCCCTGCTCCTGGGGCAAGAAAGGAACAGCATTGCAGGAGGACTCGACCAAAACAAGGTGCTCCACTCCACGCACTTCTCCCTCTGGGCAGAGGATGAGAGAACAAACGTGTGACAGGTGTGTGGCCGTGTTACTGAAAGCACTACTGGAAGGCACTCGTGCGACAGTATAAAAACTTAGAATAGACTAGAACTCTGAATGGATGGAATTTCCTGTTTCCTCGTTCACTGTGTGGCTCCGAAGGCAGGTTGTGCATAGCTGGCTCTGTACGTATGCCCTAACTTTGACTTATTCCTCTGAACTCTCAGCAGTAATTTTGTGATTTCCCCCCCCCCCATGTGGTTGGTGGTGTCTGCCTAGCCCTGCTGCATCTGTCTGGGACGCTGTCTGCTCCCGAACGATACACTTGGATAGTGTGCTGATAAGAGACGTCTAAGGAAAAACTTTGCACCACAGGAAGTGGTGTTGGTGATTCCGTAGACGATGCTCTTCCTTCTGAGTCCGTACTTGTCTCTGTCCCAGTCATGATGTTGAGAGAACCATTTGTCATTGTGAAATGGTAGCACTCTTCTTTTAAAAGACTAGACTGTTGATCATTCGGTCCTAGCCAAATTTGTATTTGGTATTTACATTTTGCTTACCAAAAAAGTCTCTCTTGTAGCTTCAATTGGACAGGGTACTCTTCTCTTTCTGCCCTGAAGGGAAGTGTTGTAGTTTGCTGTTAAATGGTGGATATGTTATGCTCCAGAGGTGGATGCAGTTCAGTAGTGAGTGAGGTCATCATGGTGCAGATGATATATACAAGGCCTGGTTTTCAATTGTAGGCCTCTAATTTAAGGCATCCAGTTCCTCATTTTGGGTGTTCATATTGGTACTTTAGCTGTGAAAATGCTGATGTGAGCACCAGATGTGAAACGGGATGTGCTAACTAAGATACCGATGTTCTAGAACCTGATTCCCACTGCCCCACCACCCTGCAAAGCCCCGTGGGATCCTTGGAAATCATAGCCATTACTCAGTGGTCTTAAGACATGGAACATGTTAGGGCTAGCATCTGAAGTGACGTGCTCATAGAGGCAGAAATAAGGTTGCACTAACCATAGTTTTGCATGCTTTCTAGACCTGGTGGAATGCTGTGACAGCAGCTGTTTAAAATGTTACATACCATCAATTGTCCTTGTTTTTCTTGTGGATTCCCTTGGCCATGGATAGTTCTGCAGTGGTGTGTGTGTTTGTATTTGGAATTCCTTATCTGAACTGTCATTAACCTTCTCTTTGATTTGCCTTTGCAGTTTGCTGGTAGGTGGAATGGGACAGTCATGAATGGTGATGCCCTTTGCCAAGAGTCTTCCTCCCAGCTTCCCGACTGGAGGGAATTCTGTGAGCTCCATGCCCAGGCTGCCGCGGTGGACTTTGCTCAGAAGTTCTGCCAGTTCCTGAAGGAGAACCCCCATTACGATACCCCGGGGGCTGAAACCTCCTTCTCCCATCACTTTGCTGCCAATTTCTTGGACATCTTCAGCTTGGAGGTCAGTAGGGTGTTTGTGTCCGACTCCCCAACCAAGTACAACATAGTGCCCTTTGTGGGGCTACAGAACTGCCACATGCCTTACGGCCGAGACATCCTCCAGAGGAAAGAGGAGACCTCCACAGAATCCCTGGACAGCATGGACAACCCCGTGAACTCCAGCCGATATCTGAGCCAGTCCCAGCAGGCTCAGGCCCATAAAGTTTCTTCCTACGGCCACTCTCGGAGTTCAGAGGACGTCTCTGTCCATGCTACTTCCAAGCCGAAATTCAAGAAAGGCTTCTCCTTGAGGAATATGAGCCTGTGCGTGGTGGATGGCATGAAGGAGATGTGGCACAGGAAGTCCTCTCCGGAGCCAGGCGTGGAGGCCACGCAGGGTGGCAGGAGGTCAGAGAGAGAGCACTGTCCCTCTGCGAACAAGGAACACAACGACACGAGGGAGAGATGGACTCACAAGCTACGGCTGTCAAAAGTCCAGTCTTCCAAGGTGGAACTGGTGGATATTCAGAGGGAGGGCACCCTCCGCTACATGGTGGCGGACGACACGAACTGCGTGGGTAGCTCTCAGTGGCAGAAGTGTCGGCTGATGCTCAGGAAGGCTGTGAAGATGGAGGGAGAGAGGTTCCTGCTGGAGTTTTATGTGCCTCCAAAGGTAGGTCTTGTAGGTTCTTCATGGTTGAGCTTCCTATCTATATTGACTTGCTTGGCCGCAGGCTGCAGAGTTTATAGATGTGACGTTCCTCGCCCCGAGAGGCCATAGATCCCGGCTGACACGTCTTTGAGCTGCGCTTCATCAGAGCTCCAGACAGCCATGGCAGTTTTACAGCTCTCTGATGGGCTGGTGTGCTGCTGCCCGGTGATGGGTGTTGCTCCTCTATTGTTTCAGATGGTCTATTTTAATCCTCCACCTCCTGGTCTTAATCCACTCTATGGGATGAAGCATAATTCAGTGTTTTTGCTTATTTTGTCTGTGCCAAGCTCTCCACCAAGTTTCTGACAAACAATGTTACTGTCTGCTCAGACTTCCTGATGCCCAGTGCTCCTAGTTCGTTATCTATCTTATAGGTCTTTGAGCTGGATTTGAATAGGGATTGGAGTTTTTGTTTTTTGTTTTTTTTTTGTGTTTTTTTTTTACCACCACCAGTGTGCCTCACCTCAGAACTGGAAGATCCACCTCCTAGAGGTGAAAGAGGAATTTAGTATCCCCAATCATAGAACTGGAAGGGACGTTGAGAGGTCATCTAGTCCAGTCCCCTGCACTCAAGGCAGGACTAAGTATTATCTAGACCATCCCTGACAGGTGTTTGTCTAACCTGCTCTTAAAAATCTCCAATGATGGAGACTCCACAACCTCCCTAGGCAATTTATTCCAGTGCTTCACCACTCTGACAGTTAGGAAGTTTTTCCTAATGTCAATCCATTCAGTCACTGGCCTCTCAGTTAAGACTGAAAGCAAAGGGGCCAATTGAGGCAGGCACAGCTACTGAGGCTGTCAACGAGCCTTTTATGATAGTGACGCTTCCCAAATCCATCACTAAGGAAGGATGGCCTAGTAGTTAGGGTTCTAGCCTGGGAGTTGGGTGACCTGGCCCCAATTCCCTGCTCTGTCACCAGCTTCCTTACCAGTTCCCCTCCCCAAGCCGTCCAGTCCCTCAGGGACTCAAATGGTTCATGTTTGAGTGCTACTTTGTCTGGATTTTAGGGACAAGGTCTGATTTCAAATAGCAAGAAGCACTGAAGGTATCCATCTGCACCCGCCTAGCGACCCTGCCTTGGGATTCATGTAATACACACGATTTGTACCCCAATCAGACACGCTCAGAGCTTGGCTTTTGTTTTGCCTCATGTAGACGGGGATCAAACTGGTAATCTTGTTACAGGGGTGTAACATGACTCCGTAACATGGATTGGTTCCTGTCTACACGGGGAAGAGCAAGCTGAGTTATTCCTGGTTGGCCAGGGTGCTATCCTGCGAGTAATACGATGCAGTATTTTTTTTCTGGTGGTGATGAGCCCGGACACATCATCTTGTGCTGTTGTGATTGCTGCCATCTTGGCTAACACAAGCGATTGAGCCAGGGATGTCCAGAGCTAAAAGCATGAGCTGTTATCGCTTGAGCTAAAGAGCCAGTGCTACAAGTTGGGGTGTAACAGCCTCGGATCCTCTGTGGATCAGGCACCGAGAGGGCCCTGTAACTTGCACTCTTATAAGTTAGGAACAAAGCGTGGGTGACTCTCTCTAGCTTTCTATCCTCTTGCTATTTCTTCTCTTCTATCAGCCATGTGGGCAGTCTGTGATGAGTCAGCCGGGCGTTTGGGTGAACTCGGATCCCGGTGTTTACCTGGCAGGAGACTGAAGCCAGGAGCTCTCCCAATACACCAGTGAACTTCTTTCTAGTAGCTGTTAAGCTGCAACGTACAGGAACCGCCTCTAACCTTTCATTTCTGCCGGGGAAACGTTTGGAGCCTAGGCTGGGTCTCCATATCTCCCTGCCTGTTAGCTGCGAGGCTAACGAGGCTCTGTCAGGTGCTGCACTGACCGTTCACCAACTGGATGTCAGGGATGTAAAAATAGGACTGGTCAGGCTCATCCCAAGCTGAGTTCTCTCGGCCCATTAGCATTGTCACTCACGCTTCAGACGTGCACAGTACAGAGCCGGGACTAGCCCTGCCCACCTCCAGATAGGAAGGCAACTTGTGAACCCCACACCCATGTTTTTGACAGGTTCAGTTTCTCTGTACCGCTAGGTAACTGTAACAGGGGATAAAGAACTCCAGCCATGCCCCCTTTCCTGCCCTCAGGATGGTACATTCCACCTAGAGATGGGCTAAATTGTGAACCTCAATTCCTGACCCTTTTTTAATTTAATCAGAATTGAACCTCTGCTCGTGCATAGGAAATAGCATTGAGACCATTGTGAGGGAGTGAAAAGAGGGGTGTAGAATTGAGTAGCTGCTTCAGCCTTTTCTGTAGCTTCTCCACTGTGATCCTTTGCAGTATACTCAGACATCTTTATCTGAGAAATGTGGTGGCTTAGATTGAATGGAACCTAGTCCAAACCTTCCCTAGTTTTGCCTAATTGAGCCCAGCTTCCTTGGCCAATTGTCAGTGACATCATCCTGAAGAGAGAGAGCGTTTCAGCACATGGCCAGTAGCTGCCTTGGCCACTGGAGACTTGTAAGGGTCCCGCAGGTCAGGCAGGTAGTGATATGTCAGTAGGTGGCACTCTTTCCTCCCTCACCCCTGAATCAGTGCTGAATCAATACCCCGGTACAGCATTAAGAGACTGCTGCTGGAGGCGTTCTCTTTCAGGTGAGAAGCAGAGCCAAGGTTCTAAACACTTTTGATTACTAAAGGTCCCAGGGCACTTTGCAGCAATAATTATGCTGCCTCCAATGTCCTAGGCAAATCCAACTTTCTATTCCGCTTACCTAAACTGCAGGGGAGTTTTCAGCTGGAAAAGCGTTATTCACTTCTTTTCCAAAAGTGTTCCTGTGCACTGTTAAACAGCTGCCGTGTTTCATCCCAGCACTGGCCGCATTCAGAGGTGGATGAAATGGTTCTTGTGTATAGTTTGTGGAGCAGTGAGTAAGTCTGTAAAGTGCTGTCGCATCCTGTGGGATGAATGGAGCTAAAGAAATGTAAGGTGATTATCATCTTTCAACCTGAATCTCTCTATGGCATTTAGGCTTGCTGACACACACACACACACACACGCCCATATAGTAAATATTGTTCCTGTTTCCTCTTTCGTAACACACCTTCCCAAATCTTCTCAGTTACTTACCTTCCTGAACATTTATTTATTTATCTATTTCTTCCCTGCACTCTTTTCCTTCCATAGGGTCCTAAAGAAAGCTTCAGAAACAAGAGCCAACTGCTGTAGATTCATTATGCAATTTAATATCTACCTACCTGCATGTCCCTCTTTACCATCAAGTATCTGAGCATCTCACAAACGTGGCAGAGAATTATTATCCCAATTTTAGAGTTGGGGACACGGAGAGACTGAATGATCCCCATTATGGAATGGACCCATATGGTCCCTATCATTACAGTAGCTGGGTCCCTCACTGTAATGTGTGTACCCTCACAGCACCCCTGTAAGGCAGGGAAGTGCAATTATCCTCCATTGTACAGATGGGAAACTGAGGCATGGGAGAGGCTAAGTGACCTGCCCAAGGTCACACAAGGAGACCATGGAAGAGCAGGGAATTGACCTTGGGTTGCTCAAGTCTCAGGCTAGTGCCACGGCTGCTGGACCATCCTTCCTGCTGAGATTAAAAAAAAATCATACACTGTTCTTACCCGTGGAGACACCTTAATTTTACTTGGCGTGCACGTTGCACTTTTTCTCTTCAAAGCACTGTAGAAACATTAACTAATGCTTCCAAGTAGATACCTTTTGCAGATGAGGTAGTTATTACTAATTAAATCTGAGGTTATTAAACATAGATAATTTACTTTTGTGCCATTTATGTTGTTGTTTTTTGTATTTCATTCATCTTCCACAGTGGAACTGAACTAATCATGTTCACTAGTCATTTCACAGTTTGGGCTTCCTACACTAAGTCCCTGATCCAAAGCCTATCAAAGTCAGTGGAAATCTCCCATTGATCTGAAATGGACTTCAAATCAGGTCCTTACTCTTGTTGTACTTGGGCTTACAACTTGGCAGAGGAATGTTTGCATTCAATAAAAATTGTGTGTGTGTGTGTGTGTGTGATGAGAGAGAGAGAGAAATATACACCCTTTAGGAAGATATTTGAGTCAAATATAAACTGTTCCTCACAGTGTATTAACCTGAAATTGAGCTGGAGGAAAAACACCCATGTACATACCAGATCAGAACACATGAAAAATCCATTAGGGTGAAACCATTTATAGTGTCTGAATTCTGGGTGTCATCAAACAAGTGAAATATCTGGTTTCCATTCACTGACTTCTAACCTTTCTAATATCCCTAGAGAACTGGAGACCGAGTGAGAGGGTTGGTTCGTTTATTTATTTAATTAATTTTAACTGCATTACCTTCCTCCCCGCCCGCTTCCCAGCTCCCTTCCCCCTGCCCCAGAGTCTCTTTCCGCACTAGCCGTTAGGGCATGAAAGATGCGCAGCTGGCACTGGCTCATCTGGGAGCAGTGCTTGTGAGTCTATGCGCAGATTGATACGGCCATAGGTTTAGCTGGAGCAGTAACTGTTGTTAAGCAGTATTATAGCTGGTAATAGGTATTTTTTCAGGTTTGTTTTTATCTCCCTTTTAAAAGAATCAATGTTAAAAGGACCTCTTTTAAGTGCTTTTTATGAAAACAGTCTTGTCTTTTATTGTTATCGTTACAACCTCCTGTAATCTTTCGCTTAAATTTCTTTCCCTAATGATATCTATCTTCTTCATTTGGCAAATGTTCCTGTACTTCCACTCCCAACTCACCCTTTGAGAGGCACTGATGCATTAACCTCGCTTTCTTGTACATTTGTGGGAAGAGAACTTAAAGTTTTGCTCCTGAGCGTGCACAAGAACACATTACTTTGTTTTTGTGTGGGTCCTACAAAAATAGGGGCTAATTGGGTTTTCATTTAAAAAAGAAAGAAAAAGAAAAACCCCTCTCTAGTGGATGTTGTATTTTCTAACAAAGTTAGGTGTGTGTATATATTTTCCCAAAGCAACAGTGATTGAAAACATAAAGGGAAATTAAATGTGGTGCTTGAAGTACGTGGCAGCAGCCCATCTTACCCTTTGGTGTTCTACTAACAGTTTTGATGGTGATTCAAAGTACAAAAACCTCCCTTGCCTGCCCCCATTTATTCCTGTGATGAGTCTCTGAGCAAGCCCTAAAACCACCGCCCAAGCTCAGGGCCTGATCCTGCAAGTGCTTAAGCAGGGAGTAACTTTATTTACCTGGGGAGTCCCATTGACTTCTGTGGGACTAGTCACATGTGCCAGTGTTTTGCAGGGCTGGGAACTCAGTGAAGACTCCCTCTGTTGGCTCTTTTGGCTGCCGTCCCTGAGAAGAGTCAGAGCAAGTCTTCCTTCCACCCCTCCGAGCTGGTGTCATATTTTCTTCCCTTTAAACAGCTGCTTCCTCTTTTCTGATCCACCTCTGGTGAAAAATAAATAATAATAATAAAAAACAGCCCAGCAGCTTCTGCAAATTCATTGCTTCAGACCAAGCATTAGAGGAGCCGCTGAGCTGCTGCAGTGGTCCTTGGCTCTGTGGGCGCTCCGCACTTCTAAAGATCAGGGTCCTTCATTCATTTTGAGTCTTGCAGTGAAAGTAATGTGGTCAAAAACTCCCAGGCCCAGGCAAATGAAATCTTAGGAGAAGGGAAAGGCAGCTCTTGGTTCCTGTTTCACAGCAACACTGATTTACAAAATGAGAACGGAACCCTTTATTAATAGTCTGTGGCATTATGCGCTTCATGACCCTGTTTCTATTATTGAAGGGTCTGGAGGCACGTGGGATAACTCATAGGTTTGCTGATGATTACGTTGCCTTCCTATTCCTTCTCTAGATTCATAGACGCATAGACTCCTAGACTTTAAGGTCAGAAGGGACCATTATGATCATCTAGTCTGACCTCCCGCATGATGCAGGCCACAAAATCTGACCCACCCACTCCTGGAATAATTCTCTCCCTTGACTCAGCTGTTGAAGTCCCCAAATCATGTTTTAAAGTCTTCAAGTCGCAGAGAATCCTCCAGCAAGCGACCCCTGCCCCATGCTGCGGAGGAAGGCGAAAAACCTCCAGGGCCTCTGCCAATCTACCCTGGAGGAAAATTCCTTCCCGACCCCAAATATGGCGATCATCAGAACCCCGAGCATGCGGGCATGATTCTCCAGCCAGACCCACATTGACCATTGATACTAATTACCAGCGATGGCATGTTATTGACCTATTGACTAAAATCACGTTATCACAGCAAACCATCCCCTCCATAAACTTATCAAGCTTAATCTTAAAGCCAGAGAGGTCTTTCGCCCCCACTGTTTCCCTCGGAAGGCTGTTCCAGAACTTCACCCCTCTGACGGTTAGAAACCGTCATCTAATTTCAAGCCTAAACGTCCCGACGGCCAGTTTATATCCATTTGTTCTCGTGTCCACATTAGTACTGAGCTCAAATAATTCCTCTCCCTCCCTGGTATTTATCCCTCTGATATATTTAAAGAGAGCAATCATATCCCCCCTTGATGCTTGCTTTGAATTCAAGTGCCCGGCTTCAGGGAGGACTAGCCAGTCTGTCTGTCTAGTTAAGAGAAACTCTCGCTTCCAAATCCCTAACTGTGATAATTTTAGGGGGCCAGTTTACTAGAAATCTGGGGATTGTTGCTCCGATGTGCTACTTGACAAGCTTTTACTAATAATCATGTTGCATTTGTATAGCACCTTTCATTCCGAAGCGTTGTATACATTTAGGGCCCAATCCTGCAAACACTTGCTACCAGTTATAATGTTTACTAGTGGCGTGCTTCCATTGGTTTCATGGGAGTAAGTACTACACTCAGTAGCAAGTGTTTGCACAGTCAGACGTGAGGCCCACTCCAGTGCCACTGGGGGACTGGGAGCTTTGAAATCGACTTCAATGGAAGCAGGACTGAATTGTCTTCAGCATGCAGCACTGCGGAAATTCAGCCACCTCTAGGGTGGAGGGCAACAACCAACCATTATACACCTGTGAGGGGAAGGTAAATATTTAGGAGATGGAGGTAACGAAGGCACAGTCTAGTCCCTTGTTCAAGGCCAGACAGCGCATCAGTGGGAGAGCTGGGAACAGAACGCAAGAGTCCTGACCGTATTGTCTGCTCCTAACCGTTATACATGCTCCCTCTCCCTATTAAAAAGGAGACGCCACAAATCTGGAGCTGAGATACACAGCAGCTTATTATTTATCTTGCCCTTAAGTGTGCAAAGTGCTTAGCATGCATCGGGTTGTGTGTCTGTTACCAGGGCTGCAGTGGTGCATAGAGACCATCCCATTGCCCAGAGAGAGCAGCATTTATGCCTCTGAAATTGCTTGTTCTTGCCTATTGGGCAAGACAGGAGGGTGAGGATAGGAGGAGAAGATTCACTTTGAAAGTGTCTTCCAATGCTTAGTAAAGAGCCTTCATCACGGAGATCGTTACAGACATAGGAAACTCTTCTCTGCCCACTGAAACACAGCTACTTCTGGGGTGGAACACACAAGCTGCCCAGCAGTACACTGGGCCGTAGTACTGTGCCACAGGAGACAGAGGAGAAATGCAGTGTAGGGGGCTGGAATAAGCAAGACCAGCAAAAGTGCAGCTTTGGCCGTGTAAGTTACCGCCACAGCAGGAGTGCTTTGCCAGCATAGTATTCCAGTACAGCTACACGCAAAGCACTCCTGGTGTAGAGCCGGCGCAAATTTTTATCCCCACTCTACAGGTAAGGACACAGAGGCATGGAGAGATTAGAGATTTGGGGCTGGGACTGTGCTGCCTTTTGTGTTTGTATAGAACCCAGCACATCGGGAGTATCCACTCGTGTACAGCTTCAATTGCTAATCACTCTCTCCCCCACTTGGACAAACTGGCCTTGCTGAGGTTTGTAAACCCATCGCTAGAGTCTGCTGCCGGGATGGGTGTGAGGCAAGATGTGGCTGTGTCTACATTAAAGAATTTTAGCAGCAGATTCCCACTGGTGCTGCTGTCAGTTCAGCTGTTCCAGGGGGTACCCTGGGGCTGGCACCTCTTGTTGGGGTGAATCATGGTAACTCAGTTGACTGCAGTGGAGCTATGTCAGTTTACAGCGGTGGAGGATCTCAACCCTAGTGCAGACGAGGCTCTGGCACATGGTGTTGAAAAGCTGGAAGCTACCAGAGCTGCATCCCCACTAAAGCTCTTACTGATGCCTCTGAGCCGGTGGCAACCCCAGTGGGAAATTTTTTGTCAAAATTCCCTACAATAGACAAAGCAGATGTGTCTTCACTTACCTATTGAAATGCCTCTCTCTCTTCTAGATAAACTGCCACATCCCCCGTCCAGCTGCCCTTTCCTGGCGCTGACTCCCCTTGCCTTTTGTGCATGCTAAATATTTCCTTGATCAGATAGCATTATTTCTTCCCAGCACATCTTAATAAAGAGAGAGAGAGAGATTAAAAAAACAGAGAGACATTAATGTAGTCAGCAGAACTGGAATGTCAGCAGGCGCTGAAATAAGCAAGCGGGTTGGCAGTGAAATACGCTAACTCTCCTATCTTCCACCGGGGCGTCTCTTGGCTTAATTAAAAGATCTTGGAGTTATCAGGCGCATGAGGGAAATCAATTCTTTTTTAATAACTGCACAGACTGGGGCGGGAGCGTGCCTTGCTGTGAGCTGGGCTGTATCGTCCATTGGGAGAACTTCTATTATACAGGCCCTGTTCGTTCCTTTTATTTCTTCCAGGCTTCCAAACCTAAGGTCAGTATCCCACTCTCCGCCATCATTGAGGTCCGGACGACCATGCCTTTGGAGATGCCGGACAAAGACAACACCTTTGTGCTGAAGGTAAGGCTGCTTGGCTAATAAGGCACCCTGGATGCCTTGAGACTGTACTGAACCCACCAGAGCTCTGGGCTTCTCTTCCCCACTCCCCAGCAGCCAGTGACTGCACAGATCTGTTGCCTGTGCCCTTCCCTCCCGTCACATGGTGAGGTGACTGAGGGAGGAAGGGCACTTGGCGTCCATGGCGTGTATCCTCTTCCCTGCCGAAGGCTGGCACCAATCAGCTGTGCACCACGCCACTGCCAGCTGTTTGCCTGAAGATCCTCTAGTGCTTTAATCTACCCCTGAACGTAGCGTACACGTATAATATTAACATTCAACTGCCCTGTTGCGTTTGTCTTGCCGTTCCTCCTCCACAGCCATCTTTATGGAGTGTGGAAGGGGCAGATGAACTGATAACAGTGCTGGACTATGGAGACTCTTAAGGTATGTCTACACAGCACACTAGCCCCTTGCCTGTGGGGCTTGGGTCCACACCTGCATGTTCACGCTTCATTGTAAACCTGGGTTTACATTGGCTGGACCCACGTCATCCAGCCGTGCTAACGCTTCCATGCTACACCGTACAGACCTTCTGACTTGGGTCTGCGGCTTGAGCTGCGTCCACACTGCAAAATGGCAGGGCTTGGACCAGAGTCACAGCAGGACTCAGGCTCTGACCCCCTCCCTGCCCTCCCTTCCCCTCCCCACTACCAGGGTCAGAGGACCTGGGCACTGAGTGCTTGCTGACCCGAGTCAGACTGATTTGTGTGTAGACAGAAGCAGGCCTTGGGCTCACACCTGAGTCAGAATCCAGGCTTAGTGTGCAGTGTAGACATACCGTTAAACACAGTGGCCCCAAGCAGTCACTAGTGATGTCTGTCCCTGAGGCAAACCCTGCCTCCGCTGTGCCAACCCAGGGCTTGGTAGCTTTCTCCAGTACTGCGTGGGAGCTAACTGGTGGCATTACTTAGCGAGTGCAGTGAGGTCATGAGGCTTGGTTCACGGGTGTTTTTCAATGGAAGGTACTCCAGAGAGACAAGGTGGTAATGGTGCTGAATCTCTGTCCCGAGGGCCCAGGCTCCGAATCAGGGCCAAATTCCATCTGTTTGGCCGGGGGAGGTCTGGTGCGCTGCCAGACTCCGTAGGGCTGTCCTAAAATGACTATAACAATGGCATTTATGTATGTATGATACTCTCTCTGGCTTCTAGAGCAAATCTGCTCAGTTTACAAGGAAACTGATGCATTTTCCCTATGCACATCTCCTCACCCTGGGATCTGCCAGTTCAGCTGGGCTCTTTCTGCCTTATCTGAAAGTTCCCAGCCTCCCAGTCACTGTAACAATAGCTGTTTCTAGCAACCAAGATTCTGTGGCTGGAATCTGGGTAACAATTCTGTTACTGATGCATGGGGGAGGGATAGCTCAGTGGTTTGAGCATTGGTCAGCTAAACCCAGGGTTGTGAGTTCAATCCTTGAGGGGGCCATTTTGTGAACTGGGGTAAAAATCTGTCTGGGGTTTGGTCCTGCTTTGAGCAGGGGGTTGGACTAGATGACCTCCTGAGGTCCCTTCCAACCCTGATATTCTATGATTCTATGAACCGGAATAGAATCCTGCTTACTCTGAGCTGTGATGATTTTGCAGAGCTAAGATAATTAATATTTTACAGTGAAGCCTGAAGATTGGAGACTAAATACGCAACCGATCTGTCTTGGTGCCATTTTTGCACAGTTACTTTTCTGTGTTGGACTACACTTTACAATTCCCCAACAATTAACTAAGTGCTCCCCTTGTATCGGCTCCTATATTTCTCTCCCCGTGCTAGCTGATAGGTGCACTTGGATGATCATGTAGGGTTTTCCATTCTTTTAGCTTCCTATAGGCGAACAGCAATTCCTTGCTCCCTGTCTTAATCAGCAGTAAAACTCTGCAGATGGAGACTTGGGAGCCCTGAATTTTACTCCTGGCTCTGGCACTGTGACCTTGGGCAAGTTAATTCTCCTCTGATTTGTTTCCCCTCCCACCTTTTGTCTGTCTTGTTTGTAATCTCTTCAGGGGAACTGTCTCTCCCCATGTGTCGGATGGTGCCTGGAACAATGGGGCCTCTAGACAAATAGAACACTAAAAGACTATCTGCTTTGTCCTCTCCCTCTTAGGGGCTGCATTTGGTCTTTGGTTGCCTTCTGGGCACCTCTCCATATAGAGAGATTACAGAAGAGGCTCTCCCCTTTATAAAAAAGGATTTGTTAGGTAGACAGCCCTGTTTGGCTGGCAAAGGGGGATTCGTCCACACTCAGAGACAGTCATGCTTCCTCTGTTAGGGAGCTGCTCCCTGGTATGTAAATGCGGCTGTTCTAGGCCACTAGAGTGTAGTGATGGTTTTATCAATAAGGGGCTGGCAGATGCTGTTTGATCTGTGGGAGCCTCCCTGGCATTGGAAGCTGCACAGCCCCTAGGGATGAGGAATCACACATAGCAGACGGGAGAGCAGATAGTAAAAGTCTGTCGCTCGCTCGCTTGCTCTAGAGACTCCAGAGAAGAGTTTCCCATAAAATACAATTAATTAGCTTGCTATCCTGTAGAGCATGCTGGTGGCAGCTGCTGCTAACAAACTCTCCCTACAAATGGGGATTTCATCCCACTGGGTCTAAGCAGAAGGGGTGGAAATGTCTGTGCTGCCTGCTGAGCTGGGAGGCGGCTCCCGCCGCTGGAGCTGAGCTCTGCCTTTTTGCTGCTGAGTTTCATTCCCTGCCATCCAGGTTCCCCCCCCCGCCCCCAAAACACAGAGCTCCTAGAATCTGGCTCAGTGCATGAACTCGCTCGTCCTGGGCTGCCGCGCGAAAGCACGCAATGAATGCTGAGTTAAAATTACATATTTTTTTTTCAAAAGAGAGTGCTTCGTTCTGACTAATGCGGCTGCCACTTCACATCAGCTGCTCTCTATGGGATGTTTGTGTTAATGGACTATCGCTCCCCATTGAGCCTGATCAGAAACGCTTACGGCTACAGCCAGGAGGTTAGCATGCAGACGTGAGTGAAAATCGCCTTATGTTTTCAGTGCACCAGCATCCGTTCCAGGCCTGGGCAAGCACTACCTGTTTGTGAGCATCCAGAGATCCAGCTGCCTGTCTGAACTCTCCAAACGACACATGTCCCCAGAATTGGAAGAGGACGGTTACAAGATCAGGCGCTCTCAGGATATCTTGGTCCCTTTGTTTTTGGTCCCAGTTCAAACCCACAAGCTGGTGCAGCTTTGGTCTAGTCGTGGGTTGAGGCTGGAGACAGTGTTCTGCTCCCTTCTCTGCCCTGGGTGTATGGTATAACCTGAGACAAGTTGTTTCCTTTCCTTGTGCCTTTGTCGTTTAAAAGGAGGACACTGATGCTCCCTCTCCTGGCAAAGCAATTGGGGATCAGGGGCCTGAGAAGCTAGAGCAATGCAATGTCTTATTACTGTTGGCACTGACTGAGCCAGAACCCAACCTAATCTCGCAGTGGGATGCCAGGAGGCACTGTGCTGCAACAAGCACTGAGGGTGACGCAGTAGGGGGTGCTCCTCTCTGAATCAATGTCCACCCAACCCGTATTTCCTGGCTGCTGTCTTAAATTCACTTCCATCAGAGCTACAGAAACTGGGGTATTAGGAGAGAGTCCAAGCACATGAGCAAAGCGGGCCCCAATCCTGGCTCCTTGTCTGACATCAGGACCAGCTTGGTGACCTCTTCGCTGTTGCGTTTCATTTATTAGGGAAGTGCCAGTTGCAGCTCCATAGTTTGAAGACTGAGTTGAGTTTTGCACTTAATGTAGAATACTGATGAAAATATTGGCATGCCGCTGACCACTAAATGACTCCCTGGAAAGTCCAAGAGCCAGAACCTTCCCCCACTTTACATTCTGCTGTCTTCCCACAAGCCTCTTGGCGAGTGTGGGGAAAGCGTGTGGGGAATTCAGCTGGACCCAGATGATGCACATGTGCAAAGATGTCTTTTGGGAAGAGGTGCAGAGGTGCCGAACTAGGGGTGCCGGCTTGAAGTGATTTCCATTATATACACTTAATGTAGAATACTGATGAAAATACTGTTTGCATGCAGAATTTTACTCTAGATCTTGCCTTCCTTGCAGCAAATCATACTGGGCTAACGTGATATTTGAACAGCCTCGCTGGAGAAAGGAACATTCACTTATGGTCCAGTGCCGGCCTCCTCTGACTTCCACTAGCCCTTGTGCTTGCATCTGAGTTTATTAGACACCTGATGTGCTCATCACTTCCATTACGAAAGCCAAGAACACCCCGTCCCCATCCCATTGCTGCTTAAATCACTCCTCTTCCGCATTGTTTGCCTAAAGCATATTTTCAAAGGAAGAGTTCAGAGGCCAGTTTGCCTGTGTGGATGAGCCTGTTTAAAGCTCTCACAATCATAAACGTCAAGGGGAAAACTGCCTGTAGTAGGGTCTCGCTTTGCCTTTACCATAGTTTGATTAAAAGCCTGGCACTTCACTTCCCGCTGCCTACCAGGCCTTTAGGAAAGCGCTTTGAATTGATTAGATGCCCCATGGCACACAGAGGTTGCCATGGAAATGGTTCTTTCCCTTGGATGGCGGTTCCTCGACTAGTCGAACTTATGCAAACTTCACCCGCACTCCTTTTCAATGAGGACAAAGGGACTTTGTGAGGCACAAAACTTCGTATTTGGTGTTCTGCTACGGGAGGAGAGAGGGGGTGTTCCTCACACTTTCTCTTTCCAGAGTGAGCAAGGCAGGTGAGGGTGAGGTGGAATCATGTCCTGGGATAGCAGCTGGATTAATGCGCCTTCTTTCCTCTCCTACATTTTCCCAATAATTCCCTAACAATAACGGCTCTCCCCTTTGGTTCAGTCCCAGTTTCCCCTAGGGGTTTATTTGGTCTGTTAGTTTCAAAGCCCATAACTGCTTGTTGAGATCCTGCTCTCTGTCTCCTCAGGGAAGGGAAGTGTTTAAAAGCTCTGCTGACTTTTCAGGAATGGGCGTGGCACTGACCACTACATAACTCCCTAGAAAGTCCCAGAGCCAGAACCTTCTCCCCCTTTACACACTGCGATCTTCCCACAAACCTCTTCTGCCTAAAGAATTAGCGAGTGTGGGGAAAGCGTGTGGTGTATTCAGCTGGACCCAGATGATGCACTGCAAAGATGTCTTTTGGGAAGAGGTGCATAGATGCCAGAACTACGGGTGCCGGGGGTGCTGCCGCACCCCATGGCTTGAAGGGGTTTCCATTATATGCAGGGTTTACAGTTTGGTTCAATGGCTCTCAGCACCCCCACTCCACAAATTGTTCCAGCCCCCCTGAAGAAGTGGGGAAGTGACTGATGTAGGGGCTGGATGCCCAGCAAGGATAAGGGACCTATTACCTCTGCTGGCTATTGGAGCTCTCCTCAGGTGGAGGAGGTCTGTAGTTTTTGAGTCAAAGCAACAGGCTTCCGCTCTCAGCTTCCCACGTGCTTGATGTATGGAGTAATTGTGTCAGCTGTATGCCGCGGTGGGCTTATGATGGAGTGAAGAGGAAATGCACATATTTGTGAATGGAAAACCTTCCTTTCTACTTCAGAGGACCTCCCTTGTAAATTGGCCCTGCACTTTGTCTCTCCTTTCAGCCAAAATGTATTTATACACCCTTTAACTGAGTGCTCCCTTTTGTATGCTTACATTTCCTTTCACTGTGAAGAAAAATAGGGCCTTGCAAGATATCTAAACACTGTGTTTTGTTTCCTTTCCTTTCCTTTTGTTCAAACTATTTAAGAATCCCCAAATCTTCCAGGCATATTTTGTGTTATTTCTTATAAAGTGTAGGTGTCAGTTTCACTTACTGTGAGGTTTCAGAGTAGCAGCCGTGTTAGTCTGTATCCACAAAAAGAACAGGAGTACTTGTGGCACCTTAGAGACTAACAAATTTATTAGAGCATAAGCTTTCGTGGGCTACAACCCACTTCCGAAGAGGTGCCACAAGTACTCCTGTTCTACTTACTGTGAGGTAAATCACAGGAATGGAGTAATCACCTGCTCACCCTGGGCATATCTGCTGGGGGTGGCATTGCTAATTCACAGCGCTTGCTTGTTTGGTTCTTGGCAGGAGGACAGATTCATGCCCCCCGCTGCTGTCCGGCTCTGACTGGGGATCCTGAGCAGAGCTTTGGCAGCTCCTCCTACAGCTTGTTTATTTTGGGTGCAATGATGCAGCTCTATGTGATTAGGCTCATTTGATAGAAGGTCATCCTGGCCAGCTATGTGATGCCCTGACTGAGCCAGGCCTGCCTTCGTCCAGTTAGCAGATCATATAACACACTTGGAGGGGTGGAATGGGGCAAAGTCTGCCAGAGATGCAGGAGTTTCTACTTGGTGACTTATGATGCCCCTTCCAGCCCTAGCTTCTGCAGCTATGTCACATCTTTGGGTTGTTGGTATTTTTACTTAAAACCCCAGCTCCTGGAGTCATGTGATTATACGAGACTGTCAGCTTGCTATTTTTTCACGTATGTTTTTAGCCCACATGGTTGCAGACAAAAACTTGGGAACCAGAAGCAAATAACAAGACATTAAAATATATTACATATTTTTTAAAATCTCATTATTTTTAAGATAATCTTGCATTTTTTTCTTGGGAGGATGGAGAGCTGACTTGTGATTTTTGAACACTTGGGGTTGGCCATACTGCCTCTGGCTGTGGTATCTGATGTGGTGAACCAAACAGAGTTGGGCCTGGTTAGTATGTGGAAGGGAGACCTTCAAAGAAAGCCTGGGGTACTACAGGAAGTGAGGCTGGTTGATCAGTAAGTCAGCTCTTTCCTCTGAGTCAGTGTTGAGCTAATGTTCCAGCATGGAGTTAGGGGGTATTATGGTGTTGGGCTTAGGCTGTCTTTTTCAGAAGCGCCTTTACACTGAAGTCATGTCCATTAGAAATCCCATGGCACATTTCACAGAAATAGGGATGTTAGCCCCAGACTTCTGTCTAATTCCAATTTAGGTAGTTACAGTCAAACGCCTGAAAATTTCCCCTTCCATCCCACATCATAATTTCTATTGGACAGGATATGCTCCTTCACTTCCCATTTTGAACTGATGTGCTGTGAAGTATTTAACAGCTGCCCATGCGCCAGAGAGGTGGCTGCATTACAGTGGTGGGTGAAGGCGTGATACGAGCATTTACTTAACTCCACGGTCCAGTCTGATCGCGCTATGCAGTTTATTTTTCCTCTCCTTTCACGTCTCTGGCGTGGGTGACAAAGTGAGGAAGAGTCTATTTCAAACAGGTAAAGGAATTGTAAATTGACTGCGTCTTTCCCCCCCCCCCTTGTCTCCCCATCTAGGTGGAGAATGGTGCTGAGTATATCCTGGAAACCATTGACTCCCTCCAGAAACACTCCTGGGTGGCGGATATCCAGGACTGCATAGACCCTGGGTAAGGCTCACATGAGGAAGCTGCCCTCCCTGTTTCAAAAAGCACTTCTCCATCTCAGAAGAGGAAGGATTATCCAGTGGTTAGAGCACTGCCTGGGCCCGAGAGATCTAGAGTCAGTCCCTGCTCTGCCACAAATATTCTGTGTGACCCCAAGGAAAGTCCTTTAGTCTCTTGGTACCTCAGTTCCCCCATTTGTAACGTGGGGATAACAACACTGCTTCACCTCACAGGCGTGTTGTGAGGATAAATCCATTACAAAGAATGGTGAGGTGCTCAGATCGAGAGAAAGAAAAATGAAAAAAGTCAACGATTTTTTTTCCCCCCAAAATGCTTTATTTTTTTTTTTTTAAAGCCCATTTTTTTCAACAACAAAATTTGTTCATAAAAGGTTGGCTAGCTTTAGTCATTGAGTGACCCACCAATCTACTGCCCCGGCAGACTGGGAACAGCTTTCGGATACCGCTGACTGGAAGAGAAACACTGCTACTAACCAGCAGTCATCTCTGTGACGGAACAAGGCCCCTCACGCTCCCAGTGCTTGCGTGACCCACTGCTGAGTGTGTGTTGGGGTCCTACTCTGTGCCTGAGCCGCAGGGGCTCTGAGCCTGTTACAGCCAGCAGCTATAGAGACGCGTCTCTCTAGCTAAACCAGCTCATGTTTGTAGCGCTGGAGTTCCTAGTTTAAATCCCCGGTGTGTCAGCTAATATAGTGGACATCCTATAAGTGGGGGCTTACTTGTGACTGGAATCCCGGATGTCTTGCACACACTAACCAGTGGGTTAGAGTCTGGTTCTGCCTGCAGTTGCAACTGGATACAGCGTTTGTCGTCACATCCTCTCCCACGCTGTTGTGGAGTGCTACGGTTTAGACAGCTGCTGCGGGTTTCGCTGACAGGCAGTGATTCCTGTGTGTGCAGCCTACTACCAGCTTGGTATGGTAGCTGTTAGGTTGCAAGATGCTGTTGAAGATGGGCTTAGTCTCACTGAGAGTTTGGGGAGGGGGAGAGGGTTTGACTCCTCAAGACATCATGGAAAAGGTTAAAATACCTTAACAAACATCTCACAGTAGCAAACAGACTTATTTGCTTTGGCTTTAGCTGCCTTACTGCAGCATAAGGCTCCATCCTAATTCCAAACACGTCTGAAATACTAAGCTGTTCACGAGGGAGGGGGAATTCCCTGGTGGCTCAGATGTGAAGGGAGGAACTGGGAGGGGGGGGGGGGGTCTGTTGGTTTTTATTGAATCCCTGTCTTGGGAGCACATTATACATGTTCTGCTCCGCTAGCGAGAGCATCTGGGAGCCCTCAGCTGAGAGCGCCCAGCCCACAGAAGGGTCAAGGGTTTAGGTGTCAAAGGGCTTTCTGGAGTCTAGAGGACCACTTTGGTCACTGCCCTGAAGCTTGTAAAGAGTGTTATCCAGGGGCTAAGGCAGTGGATGGGAGCCAGGACTCCTGGCTCTGCCACTGCCATGCTCTGTGACTCTGACATCTCTGCGCAGCTCTCTCCCCATTTGCAATATGGAGGGCAAATACTTTGCCTCCCTCACAGGAGTAAGGGCCCTGATCCAGCAAATGGGCATGCATGTGCTTAACTTCCAGCACGTGAGCAGCCCTGCAGCCATGCAAGGGACCCTTTGTGGGCTCGAAGCTAAGCACGGGCATAAGTATTTGCAGCATCAGGGCCCGTGTTTGTAGAGCGCTCTGGGATGTTTAACACACGGGCACGCCCGGTGAGCACCAAGAGTGAATTTTCATTCATCTTGCGTGTGCTGTGCTTGATCCTTTTGCCAAGGGTATGAATCGGAAACCTCGTCAATGCCCTGTCACCACATTTTCTGCAGAGGTTTTTTTTTTTTAAGGGCTGCAGTTGAGTGACTCCGATTGCTGATTCATTCACTGGTTACTAAATAATTCAGCAGCTCCCTCCCAAACAGTTACCGCTAATACAAACCGCTTCCTGAGCTGCCTGCTAGCACGCGTCCTCCTGGTTCAGCTAGAGGCTGTTGCTCTGAGAGTAACGGAGACTGATGTGCGCATCTCACCACAATGGGGCAATCGGGAGCGTCCGGGCTAAAAATAGGATTTCAAGAGAGCGTGGCTTTTTGCATGACAATGGTATCAGGCTAAAGGGGCGGGCACAGCTGTGACTGACAGGGAGTCAGCCAATGGTCAGGGATGTGCACACGCATTGTTCCCATAGAGGGTCATTTGGTCAGACGTTCCCGCTGTTGGACTGGCTGTTGCCGTCACCCCAAGAGACCTTGTCTCCAGGTCCACCAGGCCTATCTTGCTCCCACTCCACCCCGCCATGTTAAACATCGGCTCCACCATCTCCAGATGGGTGTCCTCCACCTCTGGGGTTGTCCTGCCTTCATCTCTCCCACCTGCTCTGCTTTCCCTACCTGTCCCCATCCGTTCGGTCCCAGATGCTCTCTTTGAACTCCGCTTCCAACCCAAATGGCCTCCGAGTCACCGCCATTACTGGCCAGCATGGGAGCTTGGCCTGCATCCCAGGGACTGGCAAGCCAGGCACAGCAGCCGTCTGGCCGAGCTGGGGCCCGTTGTTTCATGGCACAGACGCTAGAAATGTGATCCAGAGCACCCAACTGAGTGCACGGAGCTAGAATTTACCCAGAATTATAACATCAGTCAAATGAACCATGGTTCCTACCTGAGAGTGGAAATTCTTCCCCGCCCACCCCGTCCCCAGTGAGGCGTGTGCCTGCAGAGAGTGACAGCCTGCATGTGACCATCTGCTCTGCTTTTTCCTCGCAGGGACAGCGGAGACGATATTGAACTTTCCTCCTGTGCGCAGGGAGCCTGCTTGCCAGGCAGGGTACCCTCCTGCAGCTGTGAATTTCTGGCCGATGGTAAGGACACCCGGAGAAAATCACCAGAAATGTTGGGTTCCGATGTTGGGCATCTTGTGGTGTTGGGTTGGGTTTCAAGGCGAGAACGCAGCTGACAGCAAAAGAAAAGATGATAACATGTGGGAGCGACGCCGCTCTCCTTCGGGATCTGTTCTCGTTCATGGTGCAGCCACCCTGATCCGACAGGCCAGGGATGCAGGCCAAGTATCTGGCCCTTTGGACTCTATTAAAATACCCTGCTTTCATGTGCCCTGTAGCCAGCAGCTGATCCTAGCCTGACCCCAGCAACGTATTCCTAAAGAAATGGATGGCCCAGGGGACTGAGACCAGCACATGGAGACTCGGGCTTCTGTTTCGAATCTGCCCCGTTTCTGTCGACCAAAACCTCATTGCTCTCTGTGCTCTACTGAGTGTGAGACGAGTTGGGGTCTCTGTCCGGCTCCTACTGAGACATCATGGCACCATTGTCGCTAGTCACAGCAGAGCAGCCTGTAGCAGGGTGGACACCTGCTCCTGCCTGGAAGGGCCTGAGAGAGCCCAGGGAGCAAGCAGCTACTGGGCTGATTGGGGGAAGTGGCTGCAGCTGGGGCCACGCCCCAATCAGGCCTCTGCTGGCCCTATATAAGAGGCTGGGAGCCAGGAGTGTCTCTCTCCGTCTTCAGAGAGAGATGGGCCTGGCTGCAGGGAGCTAGACAAAGAGTACCTGAGTGGAGCAGGGCTGGGGAAAGGCTGGGGAGCTCCAGCCTGGAAAGCCCCAGGCTGTGGCCTAGTGTTAGGCCAAGGGGAACTGGGGGTTGCAGAGGGCAGCCCAGGGCTAGGCCAAGGCAGCAGGTCCAAACCCCCCTTGGTAGTGATGAGTGGCCTATACTGCAGTCTGCCCCAGGGAGTGGGGGCTAGTTGGTGACTGGCAGTGGCCTAGTGCTGAGGCAAGGTGGGGATAGTGGGTGGGGGTTCCCCAGGGAGGGGAGACCCAGATCTGTGGGGTACTGCCTGGGGGCAGCATCCCAGTAATAGGGGCACCGGGTCCTGGGAGGGACACGGGCGCCAGTAGAGGACAAGGCGGACCACCGGCCTGCAGAGGGCGCTCGAGAGGCTGGTGAGCTAATTCCCTGGACGACCAGCAGGAGGCGCTGCAGGGGTGAGGCCGGACGTCTACACAGCCGCACAATGAATGGCCTGTCTGAGACTGAACAACCCTCTCTGACTTCTAGAGGTTGTCCTTTCGGGGCAGGGTTGCAGCATGTTGGCAGGGTGATGTAGGGAAGGGTTAAAGTGGCTCTGCTTGTCTGGACCCATTCTCTGGGTAAATGGAAGACTGCAGTCTCTAGGATGACCAGTTTGGCACGAACTAACCCTAAAACTAAACCAGCCAATTGTCTACCTTTCTCTCTCTAGTAGGAGCAGACCACATAGAGGACAATATACCAAGTCCGTTATTACTGAATGTGGTGCTGACAATATTTTTATGAATCCTCTGTTTGCCTCAGTTTCCCTTATATTTTGCATGGCTACCCAGTGGAGGGGGGAGGGAGGACTAAGTTGTCTCTGGGGGCAGGCTAAGAGACCGGTGTTTTGCCTAGCTGCCTGAGCCTGAATGTGTCTCTAAAAAGGACTGGCCAAGGCTGACACTGTAGCAATAGAAAATTCAAACCTGTATCAACGGAAAACCCAGTCAACCAGACCTTGACCCCAGTAAGCAGTGACCCAAAGGGAGATGGAGTTCCCCCACCTCTCAGAGGGAGGCTGAACAAAGACCCCGGCCTGAGAACAAAGGGCTGGAAGGTGTGAGGTGGGGGGATGACGTGTTGGCTTCTGGAGGAAGCTGGGAGCTCACTCACCTGGGAACAGGCTAAGGAAGGCAGACAGAGCGAGACAGAGCTGGAAAATGAAGTTTCACTTCAGCTTGGCTGGGGCTCTGGGCTAGCCAGACCAGGCTATGCTTTAACCCTCATTCCTCTACGCTACCCTAGGGACTTCCTCTGTTGTGGGTGACTAATAAACCCACCTGTTTTGACAACACTGCCTGAGTGTCCCTGTCAATACGTGGTGAGGTGCATTAATCCCTGGTGGGTGGACAAGTCTCTACCAGGTGTCGATCTCAGTTGGACTCGCTGAGCAGAGCTCGCGGTGTGAAGCAGGAGTGTTGGCACCCCCGAGGCTCAGTCTCGGGAGGCTGCGTGGCCTGCCCTGAAGGAGGAGTGAGACCCCTTGGGGGTCTGGCCCACTGAAGGGGTCCTCCAAGAAACTGCTCCAAAGTTGAGGGCGTAGCACCGATCTGGTGGGTCCGAGACAGGTGCCTGTGGGTTGATTTGCAGAGAAACTCTGAGCTTTAAGCCATTAAAGCCTGCATTCCTTTCAGGTGTGCAGAGGACTCCAGACAGATGTTCTGTGCTCGCCACCCACCCCACCACCCCAACCGCTGCCACCGTCATCTCAGCCCCGCATGGCAGGGCCAGGGACTCCTCGGGGGAACATCTGGCCCACATACCACTGGAAAACTTCCTGCAGACCCTGGAGTCGCCAGCCACCAGCAGTCATTTAGCAGGTACCTGCAAGGCTCTGGGGGGTAAGGGGAAGGTAGCCACCTTCCAGCTGATTTGCTGCATGTGACACAATTAATAGAAGAAAAGGGAAAAATCCCATTGCAATGCAACGTGGGTCTCTTGAGCAAGCCCTGAGCAGAACTGCTGCTTTCTGATTAGAGCGAAGGGTGTGAGGGGGAAGGGTGGAGGTGGCGAATTAAAGAAAGGGGTGTTCATGGGGACAGGTGTGTACATGAGGTGCCCATACATAGGGTGGGTGTGCCTCGTGGCAAAAAGGGGGAAGGTGTGGACCCAGGAATAATGCTGGTGCGGAGGTGGTGATGGGGAGGTTGTACAGGCAGGCAGGGAGGGATGAGTGCACTCAGTTCTAACCTTGCCCTGCTGCTCCCAGCCAGAAGAGCCCATTAGTTTAATATAGAAATCCTCTTTCTGCCCTGCCCGGCCACTCTTTCAGTGGAATTGAGTGGGGCACCCAGTAGGGTGACCAGATGTCCCGATCTTATAGGGACAGTCCCAATTTTTGGGTCTTTTTCTTATATAGGGTCCTATTACCCCCCCCCCACCCCCTGTCCTGATTTTTCACACTTGCTGTCTGGTCACCCTATCACCCAGTAGCCAGCCTGCTCAGATGTTCTCTTCCCAGCATGACGTCCTGGTCCTGCTGGAATAGCCAGAACGTGTTCTGCCAGAGCCCTGCAGTCTATTCACTGTCGCTGCCGTCCCTTTCGAAAGACAAACATTTCCCTCTAAACGGCCTTTCTTTTACCCCTTTCCAACTGTACAGGGGAGGAAAGCGAGACAGAAGCAGAGATCAACCTCTCAGATTTCCCCTGGTTCCACGGGACGCTGTCACGGATCAAAGCCGCCCAGCTGGTACTCTTCGGTGGGACCAGGAGTCACGGTCTATTTGTCATTCGGCAGAGTGAAACTCGACCAGGCGAATACGTGCTGACTTTTAACTTCCAGGGGAAAGCAAAGGCAAGTGCCATTGTGCAGTTCTAAAACCAATGAAATAATCAGCATCACTAGTAGCACTCACCCACTGTTCTCTGATGCTATCCCTAGTTTGTCTTTCCACCTCTCAGCGTCACTCCGACATGTAGCGTGCAGGGAGCAGGACAGGGGGCCTGGCTGGCCTACCTGTCTGATTACAGTGGGGCTCGGAAGCAGGATGGCTCTGCTGACTTCTAAAAAGATGCTCGGAAGTGTCGTTATTGACTGGGCTTTTTTGGGATTGCCGAGATCCCCAAACACGAATAATCCTCTGACCCTTGAAAGTGCCTTTCATCCCAGAATGATGCACAAGGATCCATTCTATCTGTGGCTGAAATGTGGCCACCTCTGCAGAGGACCGTAGCAGCTGTTTAAAACACACGGCCATGCTGTATAACAAATTAGGGCAGGAAGGGAAGAGAAATGCTGTCTCCAAGTGGTTCTCTGTCTCTTTAGTTCTGTGCTGCATAAGGGGGAATGAAAGCTAAAGTTTGTGTGGCCTTTTATCCAGAGGTCCGGATGGTCAGGTGGTTACCAGAACTGGAAGCACTCCACAAACTACTACTACCTCACTCTCTTCATTGTTAGATCTTAAAGCACTTTACAGAGGACGTCAGTATCATTAGCCCCTTTTTACAGATGGGGAAACTGAGGCACAGGGAGGGACATGACTTGCCTGAGGTCCCCCAGCAGGCCAATGGCAGAGTTAGAAATAGAACCCAGGTGTCATGAGTCCCAGTCCAGTGCGCAGTCTACGGGGCTACAACACTACCAATCAGTTTTGTCCCCAGATTCTCTAGGCAAAGCTCCCATTGATTTCAGTGGAAGTGACACCCTTGTATGTGAAGGCAAGATGGAGACCTGTGTAATGAACCGGGATTAGCTCACCATCACTGAAATGCAGCTATCTCTGGGGCGCAACGCTGACCCCTTTTAACAGGGCACAGAAATACTGAGTCAGTACGGAGGGTACATCGTGTCGATATACGTGTGCTACCTTTGTTTGAGCTAGCACGCTAAAAATAGCAACATAGCTGCAGGGTAGCAGGATAGGCTAATGGCCTGAGTATGGGCCTAAGTCTCGGATGGGCGGGTACTCAGGGTGGCTAGCCCCTCCTGCCGCCTGCGCTGCCCCGGGTACCCTAATCAAAGCTAGTGTGCATACGTCTACCTCTAGCTGCAGTGAAGACATCCCCAGAGCGATGTGAGGGACCTGGATCCAGTTGAAAGTGAGGAAGGGATTGTCAGGTGGTTACCAGAATTGGAATATAGCCAGGACACTGGGGCTACCAAACCCCTTGCAAAGGAAGCCTGCGGGGGCTCTAAAGGAAGCTGGATGTTAGCCACCTGGAGCAGCCCAGGGAGCCAGTGGGAAGCAAGGCTGCAGTGCTAGAGGAGAGTGAATGAGCCGCTCGGTGCGGGGAGGGGACTGAGAGCAGCCCTGGAGGATTAGAGTGTAGGAGGAAGCGAAAGCTTCCTGTTGGCTCAAGATGCTGCCAGAGGGGGCCCTGCCAGACCAGCTCTAATGAATAGAGAGTAAAATGCCCAAGGGGACCCCAAACCACCCACTTTGCCAATAGCCCACGCAATTGCAGTTTAGTCTCCGGGCTCAGCTCCCAAGTGAGCATTAACCACCACCCCACCCCCCCGCCCAAGAGAAATGCAGCCACTATCTAGGGCTCTGTCTGGCTGCTCCGAACATGAAGCTGGGGGAGTGGAAATGCTGAGCCACTGAAATGCATCTTGCAGATTTGACAGCGCTCTGCTAAGGCAGGAAGGCTTTAAAAGAAACAATGCTGGCAGCGCCTTATCCCAGTGCCAGCCTGCCAGGAACGGCACAATAGGAAGATCAGAGCAAGGCCTGCTTTTTGTTGTTGTTGTTGTTGTTGTTGTTTTAATATAAAGCCCGTTTGTTCTTGCTGGCTGGTTGTTTGTGTGCATCTAACGCAGACCCTTTTTTATGCGGTGTATGACTCACATGCCCTGGATTAAGCACGGACTATGTGACTCTGTCAGCACCCATTGCAGTCCGTCCCTCCGAAACGTGACTGGCCTAACTCCATGATACCATGCAGCATAGCTGTGGGTCAGCAGCGAGATGATGCCGCTAGCCTGCAATCCTGTGAAAGGCTGACCCTGCTTAATTGTCCAGTGGGAGAAGAGATCCCTGCAGAACAACTTGGACCTAGTCCTTAGCTCAGGGGACAACTCTGGAGATCTGCAGCCTATTCCCTACTCCGCCACTGACTCACTGAGAGACCATGGGCAGGTTACTCAAGCTCCATTCCCAGCTCCTCTGCAAAACTGGGCGGCTCCCTTTCTAAGGTGCTTTGAGATCACTGGATTAAAAGCCTCCCTTTTATTCTTCTGTTTCTGCTTGGTATCGATGGCCCTAAATGCTGGGACAGCCTGAGTGGCTCGGTAGCAATAACTCTCGCAAGTGTCCACGTTCTAGCGAAAGGGCATCAGTTCTCCCCTTGGTGATGCCGCTAGTTAATCTCCCATGGAGAGATCTATTAGTCCTTTGGTGCTGGCTGCACAGTTTCCTGGCCTGATGCATGAAAGCGAAATGCCCTCGCCTGAATGGTGCTGTGGGTGACGTCTGAGGGGGTTCAGTGAAGTAGAAACCTGTCAGGTTTCAGTGGCAGAGTTGAGTGCAAATCCTCTCTCTTATTAGACATGGCAAGGGTGTGCTTGGTCCAGCAGCCACCCTGCTAAGCGGTGACAGGGAAAGAGAGACATTCCTGAAATGGGTTAGGGTTGAAGGAGCTCTGAGCACTCTCAACTCTGCAGGGCCGAAGGGGATGTCCCCCTGGCAAGTGTTAGCCTTGGCAAGTCATGTCAGGCCTGATTCTGAGTGATGCTGAGCGCTCTCTACTCCACCTGGTTTCAGGGAACATTGTGGGGGCTCAGCACCGCTCAGGCCCCAAGAGAGGAAGCTCTTGTTGCATACATATTTTTTGTTTTATTTTTAGAACATAATTGTTTGCTCCAAATCTGTACATGCCGTGTGTCCTGTTGCTGAATTCGGATTTGGGTGCCGGTTCCATGCCTAACCTGATCTAAATCAACAGTCACCCGGCATGTCGACTTGCTAACTAGCCCCTTTCCTGTGGCTTGGCTTTATTAACAAAGAAATCAAGTGCAGCATAACAAAGCTGAGCTCCAGGCCTGACTCCTCTGGGGGCTCCTCCCTCAAGACTGCTCAGCTCACACCCTAGATTAAGGGCCTCTGTTTCTCTTTGCATATTCCAAATACATCCCCTGCCTGCCCCACCACTCCATTCCCAAAATACATTGATGCAACTTCTGAAGCTTGAAAAACAGGCCTGGTTTTAAAGATATTACCATAAGGGGAGAAGAATCCAGAGCCCCGTCAAATTCAAACCTTCAGTGCCAGCCTGATAAACAGTCACGATAATGGACTTCTGAGCCCGGGGAACAGATCTTTTAATAGGAGATGGCTGAACCAGCTTCCTGACTTACAGTACAACAGAGAGGCTGCTGGATACAGTTTTAGTCTGTGTGCCAAATCCTGCTTGCGTTACAGTGGCTCGTACGGTCATCTGTCCCATTGTCGCTAATGGGACTCCTTGTGCTGGGAAGGTGAGGAGGAAGGATGCAGCCGAGAACATAATTTTGGGAGTAGGATGCACCCTTGTCTGCCAGATAATTTGAGGATTTGCAGCTTGTGTCTGACTTTTCCAGGCTGCTCCCACTGACACCAGAGAGAGTTTGTCATTGGCTTCCGAGGAAGCATTAGCTCCTGGGTGCTCCAGTGAGATCCAGGGATGTCCATGTCTCTCTCCTAGCTCGGATAGAAGGGGATGTAAGGCAGCTGTCCAGACTGCTAAGAAAGAGCCAGACATCCCCTTTCTAAGGTGTGCTCTGGTGTGTGGTTCTGTTCTACCTAACGGGTGCCGGCCTGGGGGACTGAGATGGCTCAACAGGCTGTGGAGCTCTTGGCTTCTAGGTGACTGGTTCCAATGCAGCCGTGCCTGTTCAGAAGTCAGGGTTGCAGGCTCAGGCTAGTTATGTGTGAACGAGCGTCTGCATCACAAAAAGCGCTCCTTGCAATTCGTGCTGGTGGGCCGACCGCAGAGCACTGCATGGGCCTACCACAGAACGGCCGCGTCACCCCTGAGCTGCCCTCCCAGGCTCTGGGTTGAGACCCATCGGCAGAGAGCCCAGCCAGGAAGCTCACATCACTATTGCTGAGGATGAACGTTGGGCTTCGTTTCGCACCATTATTAATCTGGCATCTTTCACCAGAGCCAAGACACTTGGAAGGGAGCGGTGTGGGGGATAGTCAGCAGTTCCTTTCATGGCTGCCCAGGCCAGGACTGAGGGGAGACCCTGTACGGTGACATTGGGCAGCACAGGCTGTGTTAGGTGGTCTGGCAGCTAGGCGAGCCAGAGAGAAGTATCCAGCAGCCCCAATAGAAAATCCTGTTCTTTATTGCAGCCAAGCCTTGTCACCTCTCCACCAGGGGGCACACTACATAGGGTCCTTTTTAAATCTCCTGGGCTTATTCATACACGCACACCCCTGAGTTTGGTAGGAGCTACGCCGAGGAACCTCACACTTCACTGGAGGGACTTGCAACTCAGAAAGGCCATTTAAACGTGCAGTGTTTATAAGGAATACTGCCCCGTAGGGGTGAAGTGATAACATTTTAACTAAGGCAAATGGCCCTTGATTTCCCAGCAAATGTCTTGCACTGCAATTGCAATTCAGTTGCACTTTAACTTGCTTGCAGCCGTGCTAGTGTCAATGAAAGGTCACAGAGCAGAAGCTCTCTGCTGTATGTTCTCTTTGTGCAGCCTCTATTCCAAATTTTTATTATTTTTGTTTGTAAAGGTGCTTTGCTTTTTATTTCCCACTCTGCTCAAAGAACACTTCTGTTTCATGCTGCTGGTAACCCGACAGGCCGGCTTCCCTGACCAGACGCTTTCTGAATGGGTCATAGCAACTGTTGCTTGGCAGCCAATCAGTTTCATGCGACATGCTCTGAAACGTGAGATCTTCCTGTTTTGAGCCAAATCGCTAGCGAAGCGGAAAAAACAATTTTGTTTGTAGATAACCAGTCGCCTTTGGACTGGGGGAGCTGTAAACGTTCTACCCAGCACATGAAGGAACCGAGCCACGTGCATGATCTGTGGCAGAAATAACACTTGGGTCAGTATCCACGGCTGTCGTGGACTTGCCCTTTGGCCGGCCCATCTGCTTCACTGCGCTCCTCTCTTGCAGCACCTGCGGCTGTCCCTGAACGAGAACGGCCAGTGCCACGTGCAGCACCTCTGGTTCCAGACCATCTTCGACATGTTGCGGCACTTCCACACCCACCCCATCCCCCTGGAGTCCGGCGGCTCAGCTGACATCACTCTCCGCAGCTACGTCGTGGCGCAGTGCCCCTTCTCTGGTAGGTAACCCAGCGAGCACAGCCTCCCTCGTGATCCTGCACAGGAGATGAGTGAGGAGAGCTGGAGATGGGCCCGAGCTCAGCTCCGGATGCGATCCTAGGACTTGGGGTCAGGGCCGTCTCCAGGAGAAACGTGTTTGCACCAAGTTTCCTGCAAACATCCAAAAGAAAAAGACTCTCTCTCGTGTTTTCCCCTCCAATACTATTTCCCCAAAGCTGTGCTGCTTATTCTAAGGTGTTGCCCCTCTGCTGACCCTTGGGGAGTGGGGCTAGGAGCACTTCACTTAGCCCTTGAGTTCTTCTGACCAGCAGCCAGCTCCGGAATGGTGGTGTCTGGCTCCAGAAGGAACCGCATCCAAGATTCCCTGGCTAGAAGGACCAAGCCGGCTTTACAGGCTGGCGCCCTTTGATATGGGCTGGGGTGGAATTTCTGGTATCTCTCATCCAGGGATCTCCAAGCACAGTATGAAAGTGGGTCTGTGTCTATTATCCCATTTTACAGAGAGACAAACTGAGGGTCAGTGAGATTATGACTTGCTCAGGGTCATACAGCAAGGGATTAGAATAGAAACCCAGCATCCTGGATATAGATGTGCCCCTTCTAGTGGTGGCCAGGCCATATATAGAGGTTGAGCCTGCTACAGTCCTGGCTAGCAGAGCCAGCTCCTTTAGCTCAGGCAGTAATGGTGCGGGCTTTAGCATCCAGAGGTCCTAGGTTCAGTCCCTACTGACAACCATGTACCTGGCCTTACAGATGCCCAGTGTTCTGCTCTAACCACTAGAGGTGCTGCCTCCATATGTAGCAAATCTAAAAGAGCTCTGTGTGTGTATCCATCCCCGTGTCTCTCCAGAGCGTTCTGGGGGCCGGTGTGTGTATTTTCTGCTCCGGTGATAAGGGATGTGCTGAATGGCCTGTTGCACATATTTGATGAGGCAGGGCGAGTGAAGTCACTCGAGATGCAGTTAGGTGGGCCCTTGTAGGAAGGATTTATTACCTGTGTCGGGCGTCTGATCAGATCTTGAAGGGCTGAACCGGGCGAGAGCCCTGAGCACCTTGTGTCCTGAGGGGATGTGATCCTTTGGGGCTGCACTGCTTCCAAACTGGCGTAGGGTGGATGCCTTTAAAACCCACGCCTCAAATGAGCAATCCCAGAGAGCAATGGGGGCCGTAATGTGACACAGAGGTCAGTGCTCCCCTACATAGCCTTCATATGGGGCTCAATGTTGTCTCCCAGTTCCTTCCGTCTGCATAGGAAGTGGCAGGGGGCCCAGTCCCCCAAGGACCTTGGTTTTCCCCAAGACCTGCCTGGTTTTCTGGGGCGCCACCAGATCCGTGTAGAATCCCCTTGCCTCTGGGCTGTCACCCACACCCCTCATGCCCCGCAATCCCTGCGGGGGGACATGCTGCCAGGAGTCCCCGCATCAGCTGCTGTCCTCCCCGCACCCTGCTACAGCAGTGAGGGGGGATCTGCTCAAGATGATGCAAACCTGATGGGCCTGATCTTGTTCCAGGTCCCCATCCGGGGTCGACTGAGGAGCGGGGGCGATAGGCCGCGCGTCCCATCCAGACCCACTGAGCGCTTGTGCAGTTGGAGGTAGAAGGGGCAAAGTTACAGCGCTGGCACTTTCTGCCCTCGCCTCTTGGCCCTGTAGATTTTTGTGCTCCCCTTGGAGGCATTTTAGCTGCACCAGCTTCTCAATCCCCTGCTGTGTTAGCGACGCACAGGGCTTCCGAGGTGAGGCCTACACAGCCCAGTGCTGTCCCAGCTGGGTATGGTGCAGGCCAGGGCATTGCCACGAGAGCGGAGGGACTGTGCCACTGCGCTTGGGGAGAAGGAGCCACCCCTGGCTGGGCAGGAGCCACCCCTTTGCCCTCGGAGGCCTGCAAGGAAGGGCCCATAGCTGCGCTCACCCGCTGCAGGCAATGAGGGTTGCGTGGCTTCACGCAGCAGACTCAGAGGGCGGCTGTCCCCAGATTGGCCAAGACCCAGATGAACTGAGAGCAGATTCGTTCGGTGTCCTGCCGTGGGTCAGTGTGAGAGGCTGGGAGGGACAGGATGTAGCTCCTGGCATCCGAGCACTGGAGTCGGAACCACTGGGGGATCTGCAGCGAGGAGCTGGAGTGGGATTCGGGAGACCTAACGTCTTTCTCAGCTCTCCCGCTGACTTTATGTGGTGACTTGCCTGCCGTGTTGCAGGTGATCCCGCCTGCTTCCTCGCCTGGCCGAGCCAGAGTCTGCAAAGCGCTGCGAGATGGGCAAGGACGATGAGCTAGCTCCTTCGTGGATAGAGCAGCCCATGCCAGTACCACGCTGCCCTTCCTCCCATGCCCAGTGCAGCATGGCCACTCCCAGGACCTGGCTCCATATTTCAACTGGTTGAGGGCATGGGAGACCACACCACCTAGTGTCTAGGAGTTGGAAGATCTGCAGCAGATCTGAAGTCCTGACGGTCACTGACTTACTGGGTGGCCTTGGGCAAGACCCCCTCCACCTACCCCATGGGTGCCTCAGTTTCCCCACCTGTAACTTGGGGCTAATGACACTCACCTGTGTAAAGCACACGAGACCCTCTGATGACAGGTGCTGTGTGAGTGCAAAGCATATTGGCAGGGTTGTGCGGGGCAAGTGTCCCTGTGTGGTATGTGCCCTGGGGATGGAGAACTCCTCTCTCCACAGCTGTCAGTCCAGCACTGAACGGCTTGTAAAACATTCGCCCTCAGGCATTCGCCGTGCACGTGACTCTTCTGTGTTTCACCTTGCAGATGCCAGCCTTGCTCCAGCTGTTGCCTCCCAACAGCCCAGCTGCAGGAGCGACCTCCCATCCCAACACTACTTCTCCAGCTTTGTGCCAGGCCCTTTCCAGCCCGCGTCGCCCGTGGAGGGGGCTGTCGCCTCTTCCTCCTCCACCGGCCACCCTCTGTACCACCGAATGGAGGGGACCCTCAGCGCCCGGAGCCGCAGCAACAGCACCGAGCGCCTGCTGGAGTCGCCCAGCGTTAGCGCGGACGACTACCACGAGAGTGACGGCTCGCGCAACAGGACCAGGGCAGTTGAGAACCAGTATTCTTTCTACTGAGGGGTCACAGAGTGGAGGCCAGCCCTCTGTGTGGGGTGTCCTTGCCTACCGATGCAGCTGTGGTTCATGAGGATTGCCGATGAGCCTGGCTCCGATCTCCGACCACACCTCCCCCAGTGGATGTTTACATATCGCCATGGCCCAAAGCTTTGGGCTGTCCCCACTCTCTTGTCAACTCTCTGGCGTGCCCCTCACCTCTGTGTCCGATTCACTGGTGCCAACTCCATCCATCACCAGCAATGGACCTGGGCTGTCCTGTCTCCCCCTGGCAGCTCAGAGAATGGTTTGAACGATGAGCGACTCGCCAGCCTGGCAACCGCGTTGGGGATGTCCCAACCAAACACATTCACGGCTCCCTAGATCTGGCTCATGCTCTGAGCTCAGAAGGCCAAAGACAGCAGTGCCATTAAGGGACCTGTTCTAGGGTCAGCAGTGCCCACTCTCTGCCCTTGTCAGCTTGTGGTCAGTTCCCTTAACTCCTATGAAGTCTCGCCTGCTTGTCTCTCCATTGTTTGCTGTCGGATCGGGACTTTCCACTTCCCGCTCGGGTCTAGTAACATGCAGTGGTTCTCCTGAAATAGGAATTCATGGCTTTGATTTATATCGTTCTTCCCTTAGCTGTGCACAATGAAAGCATCTCCTGGCGTTTCCTTGATGGAAAGGACTAGACGTTGCCAGTGTTGGAACATAGTCAAGGTCACCTCAAACGGTTACTTCCCTTCAGGGATAATTACCTTGAGTTCTGCAGACAAGACACTGCAGGCTAGTAACGTTTTGAGGTGACCTTGTACATGACAAATCTCGCCAAGGTAGTTTTGTTGCTAGCACAGAGAACGTGCCCACACACACACCAGTCAGGGATGGAAAAGACCCATCAGACTATCTGGTCCCTCTCCATTGCTATTACAAGATTGTTCACTGCAGGAAATGTAGGGGGGTTTGTCCACTTGAGTTCCAAACCCGGGGGGAGATTATTCCACAGCCTAATGCATCTGACTGTCAGAAAGTTTTTCCTGATAGCCAGCCTATATTTTCCTTTTCTTCACTTTATCCACCCTAATAATTCCTTTTCCTTCTTGTTTTTTTAAATCCTACAGCTGCTTGAGGGGTGGAATAAAATCCCCCTGCCTCCGTCACCTCTTATCCAGCCTGTATCTGTGGAGTTCTGTTAGTATTTCCTTCTAAAGCCATCTCCTCAGGCCCTGATCATTTGTGTTTATGTTCTCTGAACTTCCCCCAGTTTGTCAATGGCTTCTTGGTAACATATGCACGTGTGTCTCTCATGCATATTCTCTCTCTCTCTCAATCTTTTACGTGCATGCTCTTTCTCTGTGACACACACATACACCAATGTGAAAGTTCCTGGTTGAATCCCAATCATGGCTAACCCCTGTATGTTCCATTGTCATTGCTAAGAGGAACACAATTGCAAATGCACCTTTTGGCTAACGTGGCAAATTCAATCAGTTCCATCCCCTAGAGACAGAGCTTTTAAAATATGACATTGGCCCAGATTTTCAAGTGGTCACACATTTTGGGCGGAGGTGCTCCAGTGTTTGGGTCCCCAGCTGGAGATGCCCAAGGAACCTCATTTTCAGGAGGGCCAGGCCCCCTCTACTCTGTTAGAAGTCAGTGAAAATTTGGTTGGGCGCCCCAAAATTAAGGCACTGAAAATCAGGGGCTACTTTTGAAACTATTGCCCATTAAACTTAACTGCCTAAGAAGAGCGAGCTGGAGAAAAGAGGGCTGTTTCTTGCTGTGTTCATAGATAAAATAACTGAAGTGTTTGGTTGGTATGCTTTTGGTTTTAATTTAAAACAAAAAACGTGTAGTCATGGCTGGATGAAACTCCCCCTGGGCAGAGAGCCAGCACTTAAAGCCAGGTCTACACACCATTTTAATGCTGATATAATTATGTCAGTTGGTGGGCTGGGGCCTGGTGTGCGTATTTTTATTGAAACTGAAATTGTTACACCAGTACACCTCTAGTGTACATGTATGGCAAAATGGATTGAGCACTGGACGGGGACTTAGCAGACCTGGGTTCTGTTCCTAGTTCTTCTATTAGCCTGCTGGGTGACCTTGGGCAAGTCACTTCCTGGCTCCGTGCCTCAGTTTCCCCATCTATAAAATTGGCATAATGAGACTGACCTCTCCTTTGTAAAGTGCTTTGAGATCTACTGATGAAACGCCCCATAGAAGAGCTAGGTATTATGAAAGCTGCCTTTTAACACTATATATTATTCCATATGGGAACAAGTTATATGGTGTAAGCACCTATCTACCAGTCTAACAGAGTCCACACTAGGGAGGTGTTGTTAAAGCAGCACAACTTGTGTGTGTAGACTAGCCCTTGAGTCCCACTCAAGGGTTCCTTTGGCATTTTTTTGGTGCCTTCTTTCCTGAGCCAGCAAAATGTGTCCTCATCTTCCCCTCCCTTTCCTGTGTCCACCTCTCCCAGCTCTTCCCCTCCCCTGCCCCCCACTTGCAAAGGCAAAGAATGGGTCTTGTGGGCCAGCCTGCACCACCTGCTTAAATTGTTGTGCCCCTGAAGCAGGATGGGGGAAGTGGAGGCTTCGGCTGCCCATCCCCCTCTGCTTACAGCCACTTCTGCTTTCAAAGGCTCTGGAAGGGACAGCGGGAGGGGTTTGATTTAGTTTGGGGTTTTTATTTGCATGCTGCAGCAGCCCAGCCTAGGGGGGTCACCTACAGAGGAGCCCGTGCGATATGCAAACAGGTGGCATCCTGTGCTGCAGAGAAAGGCAGGTAGCGAGTTTGAAATAGACCTGCTGTGTTTGCGCCCCCAAGGAACTGACGGGGCGCGTCCAGATATTGAACAGTTGCTGCCATTCTCCTCCTCCAGAAAGACTCAGCGAGCTGGCCGGACAGAGGCAAAGCATTGCCTCGGAGACCTTCGCCAGCTGGCTGCTTTTCCCATTCCGCCTTGGGGGTGGGGTAAGCGGGAAAGGGGGTAGCAAATGATCTACAAGCAAATATGTTGATTTTGTAAATAGGGGGAAGTAGGGAAAAGTGTAATGTTCTGTAGAATAACTAAATTTATTTAAGCAACTTGTAAAACAAATGGGAAAATTGAGTTCCAGTTTTGAAATAAAACCACTTGAACCAAGACACTGCATTGAAAGTGATTATAGTGGCTTCCCTGGGTTTGCTAGAAGAGTGCCGGCTGCCATATTCGCTTCTCAGAGTTCGTATATAGGTGCTGTAACTAGGGGTGCGGTAGCCTTCCTGGCTCGAAATGGTTTCCATCATATACACGATTTAGTTTGGTTCAATGGCTCTCAGCACCCCCCCTCGACAAATTGCTCCAGCCCCCCTGAGCGCGTAGGAGGCCCAGTCGTGGACACACGCCCTGTGTGTGTGAATAGGTTGTTTATGATTTGTAGAACGGTAGCACCAAGAAGTCCCAACTGAGACATGGGCTGCATTATGCTAGGGGCTGTACAGACATAGAGCAAGAGATGGTCCTTGTCCCAAAGAGCTTCCAGCCTACACAGGGTGGGAAGGAAGTACCTGTTGGCTGTTTAACAGCTGGGGAAGCTGATGCACAGAGCGATCGTGACGTGCCCAAGGTCACAAAGGGAGTAAACAGAACTGGGAATTTAACCCAGGTCTTGTGGCTCCCCAGCTAGGGCCTTAACCACAAGACTCTTCTTCCTCTTTCACATGCAGCACGGACAGTGCCTCAAACGGCGGTGGCTGGAGCACTGTTGGGCACCAAAGCACTTCCAAGTGGTCCACGGTGCTGTGCCAACGGTGACGCTTCTGTGCCATGGATCCGAGGTGCTTCCTGCTAGTTGTAGCCTGTTTTTGGAGGTTTCTTCTGAGCCGCTAACCACAGCCAGCCCCCCTGCTCCGTTGCTGTCTGTGTCACATGGGTCACTGGTAAATTCAGCAGGGTCCTATGTCCTCTGGAGTCGACGTTCTCTCCGCTGCTGAGGCACTGTCTGGATTTTCCCAGAATGCCCTGGCACAAGCACAGTTAGGCGGCCTGATGAGGGCAGCGGCACAAGCTGCTGGACCCGGTTTCTTGTAACCAGGTCAGGTGATTGGGTTGATTACAAACCCCACCGTTGCCGTACGGACAGGACCTTGGCCAGTTCTGGGTAACTCCTCAGTCAAGGCCCCGACAGCTGGTAAAGCAATAACATGTTCAGGAGAAGCAGGATGGAATCCTTGGCTCTAGGACCCTCATACTGCTTGATCCCTAAGGCAAGCACCAGGGCCAATTACATTGTGTGCTCTTGTGGATTAGAAAATTATTCGTGCCCTGGTGTGTTGGTGAACTGCAACCTCCTGCAGCAGGGACGAATGAATTGTGGATTGTGCTGGAAAATAATGTTCTGTCCTCCTCTTACAGGATTCCTGGGAAGCTGAGAGAAGGACACGTCTGTCCATTTGTAAGGAACAGAGAGATCTGGGAGTAGAAACAATGTAAGAGACAAGCCAGCTGTAGTGTAGTGTACTGGCTTATTTGTATGAGCCCCGCTGCCCTCGGCTGGATGGAATCGGAACTGCTGTAGCATGTGTGATTTAGGGCAGAGACTGATTTACAATGAACCTGAGACCCCTCAGGATCAAAGGTTTTCACATTTCATTCACTTAGATATTGCAAAGCTCAAATGTCAAAAATGGACATTTCTGCCTCACCTCCCCATCCAAATGCAGGAGCATGTCAGACCGATAACAAGTTCAGTTTCTTTCAAGAATGCTCCCGTTTTCAAGAAAGTGCCTCCAAATGCTGAATTTTGAAATGCAAACATTTGTTTAGACCAAGAGCAGGGTTGGGTTGGTTTTTTTCCCTGTTAAAACATGCAAATGTTTTCCTGTTCTGATGTAAAACCTGCCAGGCTGCAGTCAGCACAATTTTGGAATTGATCAAGGCCCCACCACAAAACTGTGAGTCATTATATGGGGATTTTTTAAATTTCACAAAGGAATAGTTGCTATTTTTGCACAACCCTGACAATTGTCTTGCCTCCAGTGAGTATCTTCAAAATAACAAGCAAGTACCAACTGCACTGTTGGCTCAGGGCAATTTCCTAGGGACGTGTGGTTTGAGGGCACACCGTGCTCACTGCTCTTTCCACATACTGCATGTATGGGCTCCTTTAGATGACCAGCGAAGTGGCTGTGATTTTTATGTGGTCGTACCTTGTTACAGGTGGGAAACCACAGTTTGGACTATCTACACAAACAAGCTAGCCAGGTCCATGTTTGTAGCTATTTCTACACTCCCAGTTGACATTCCTTCATTAGGGGATAGCGCCCCCAGAACCATGACCTGACAGCCAGGCAGTAGTTCCCAATATTGAAATGTTTATCTTGGAATTACAGCTTTGTAGAGGGGGCAGCTGCAGTGATGAAGAAACAGGGCATCGTAGGGCAATCGGACGGGCCGGTGAGCATGTAGGTATTAAGTGATGCAGAGGGACTGGCTGGGTGTCAGTGGATTAGTAATGATACTGTATACAGCACTTTTCATCTCCAGGCTGCTTGTGACTGGAAATGGACCAAGGGCTATTCCATGGCTGGTGGGAAATGAGCTCGTTTCTGTCCACTGGAAGCTGAACAGGTGTCCACATCACGGGAACCACCATCCCAACTGGCACTAACTGGCCTGTTTTCTGGCTGTGTTAGCAGAAGGCCCAAGGGCTGAACGAGCCGTGGAGACAGGACTGCCTGAGGAGCATGCTGGGCAGTCGGCTTGGGGCAGGTTATCTTGCTCCTGCCTGGACTGTGGCTGTCCAGACTTCAAGCTCTGGTGTTGTCAGCCGTTCGGGAACTCTGCCAGCACTAAATTCACACCGTTCTTTTTAAAATCAGTTTTGTGAGACCAACACGATGCATAAACCAGTGTGATTTCTAGATCAGAATCAGAGGAGCTAAAACGGAGCCTTATGTAAACATAGAGGGGGGGCTGAACCAGAAAGCCAGCTCCACATCCTCTGTCTTTTTGGGGCGGGTTCCAGATCTTGTAAACGGTCCTTAAATGTATAGAGCTGACCCAAAGCTCTCCCCCTGCACATCCCTTGCACTTTTAGGCCATCTGAGATCTGGATCCAGCTTCTGCCAATCTTGGTGTAAAATATAAAAAGGCATATTCCCCTCTTCCACTGCACCTGACCTTTAGTAGCTAATTTTGGCATGCACACAGCCTGAGTGAATGTCATGCCATTTCTGTAGCACACAGCTGGCTGACAAGAAATTTGGCTTGCATATGAAGCTTGTGTCCCAGCCGGGCTCTGCATTGACTCCCGGTTCTTGATTTCCAGCTGTTGCAATGGCTAAATGTCGCTCAGGTTTACAATCTCCCTCTTGGTACAAGCCTTGTGCCTTCAAAGGCTGTGAAAGGGGATGTGCATGGTGCAGGCTCACAGGCAGGGACTGGGAGCTACCTCAATGCCTTCTTTCCCATATAGATTGCCTATGTTGTTGGAAGCAGCTCCCCTCAAGCCACTGTCATCTATCACTGTCTGTGCACAAAAGCCTGTGAGGTGTCGCGTGGAGCGCTAGTTAATTACTGAAGTGACAGGAACAGATGGTGCAAGCAGCAACACAGGGAGGTGCTAGGAAGTACGGTCTCGCTTACATTGTCACCGAGGTAGAAATTTGGCACGGGCAGGCATGCTGGTGCAAAACGCACTGAATTCCAGCCTGGCGCCTCTGAAAAGCGGGTGTGCACAATCGCAAGCAGCCACAAAATATAGCCAGAATGTGACCTACTATGCAAACTGAGGCCACCTCTCTCTGGCATGTCTTGCAGGGCTCTGGGGACAAACCTCAGCTCAGCATTGCTGCTTGAGGAGAGTAGAAGGTTGCTCTGTTTGGGCTACAATAAAACAACCAAACAAACCCAGCTTTGAAAGCAAGAGAGGGAGAAGGTCGATCTAGTGGCTAGAACACAGGACCGGGACTTGGGAACAACTGATTTGTAATCCCAGCTCTGCCCCATATCCTGTTGTAGGGTTGGGCAAGTCACATAAACGTTCTGTGCCTTAGAGCGGTGTAATTCTACTTACCGTGTAGAGGGTTAACGAGATAATATCTGGAAGGTGCTTTGGATGTGAAGGGTGCTGTATGACTGGTGATCATCATTATTAAAACTCCAGTGCTTTGTAATACCTCAGCAAAGAGAAAAAACACCCTAGAGCTCTAATAATAATGCTAAGCATTTTGCAGCTGTAGATCTTCATGTACTTTACATGATGTGTGTATTTCTTTACTTTCTTCAGCTGTGTCTACTGACATTTTCTGCCCTTGCCAATACAGAGGAGGTTGTATTAGGGATAGCAAGGGTGAGAACTATGCTCTACACAGGGCCCCAGCAGTTAAACAATTGTGTTGTTGTTACCACCTTGGCTAGACTGGCTCTGAGCCAGCTGAACTGTTGGGGGTACAGGCATGGCTTAAAGGGGTGTGTGAGTGGCATGAATGTCCCTGGATGCCCTGCTCTAACACGGCTGGTGCTGGGTCTATGAGAATGGATCAGCGCTGGTATTAGGTGTGTTCCTGCCTGGGTATTGCGTAGGGGTTGTTTCTACACTGTCAGTGCTACAGTGCTGTAGCACTGGAGTGTAAACACTACAGCCATGGAAGGGGTTTTGCTGTGGCTGCAGTAAATCCACCCCACTGCACTGAAAGTTAGCTCGGTCAACCTAGTGTTTAGGTGGAGCCCAGGCCCTACACGGATTGTGCGAGGACTACCCCACGTTTTGGGAGCAGGCCTGCAGCCTCCCTGAAACACCCGTCAGCCGGGGCTTGGCTCACCTTCACCATGGCCTGGTGTGCCAGGGGAGCAGGGCACAGAGGTGGAATGGCCCCGTGGCGTGACTAACCTCAGGGGCCGGCCACTGGGGCATGTCCAGCCGGCCACTGGGGCATGTCCAGCCTGCCCCCAGGGGCAGAAGCAGCCAGGAAGGGTGGGGCTGGATCCGCTGTGATCCCCCTGCTCTGGGGCCCTGGGCACCTCCAGCCCCTGCACTAACAAACCAGGCTGTCAGGCTCAGTCCTAACCAGCAACCTGACAATAACAAAGTGGTTGCGCAAGTGGCCCTACACTAACAAACCAGCCCGGGTGCTAGCAAGGGATGCTGCTTGAAGGAGGAGCCAGAGCTTCCAGGCGACCCTACAATAACAAGGTCTGGCGCAGACACGCTCCTTGATCAGCGCCTGGCTATGAATATTGACGTTCTCATTAATATGCATAGAACTACTTAGTAAGCCGCCTGGCCTGGTGAATATTCATGTATGCTAATGAGCAGCGGCCCGTCGCCGCCAGGACGTCATCAGTAGGGGCCGGGCGGGCCCAGGCGCTGCCGGCAGAGGCCGGAGATGGCGGCGCCCTCGGCCCCGCGGCCGCCCCGGCCCCGCAAAGAGCCGCAGCCGCTGGTCATCCCCCGGAGCGCGGCCGAGGAGCAGCGGCTGCGGCTGGAGCGGCTCATGAAGAACCCGGTGAGCAGCGCCGAGCCCCCGGGACCGGCTCCCGATCCACCCCCCGGCACCGCCCGCCCCCGGGACTGACCCGCCGCGCCGAGACCCCGACTGATCGCCCGGCCTCCCCGAGCCCCGACCCGCGGACTGACCCGCCGCGCCGAGCCCCCGGGACCGGTTCCCGATCCACCCCCCGGGACCGCCCGCCCCCGGGACTGACCCGCCGCGCCGAGACCCCGGGACCGGTTCCCGATCCACCCCCCGGCCCCCGGGACCGCCCGTCCCCGGGACTGACCCGCCGCGCCGAGCCCCCGACTGATCCCCCGGCCTCCCCGAGCCCCGACCCGCGGACTGACCCGCCGCGCCGAGCCCCCGGGACCGGCCCCCGCCCGGCTGTTCCCCACTTCTACCCAGGGGCACGTCAACCTCTCCCCCCCCGGGACTGATCCCCCTTCCTGCCCTGAGGCATCACAACCCCCACCAGCTGAACCAAATTCCCCTTCCCTCACTGATCCTCCTCCCTCTGCTGGGGGCTTGGACCACACCCCTCTCTCCCAGGACTGGTTCCACTTGGTACTGTCCCCACCATCTCTGTCCTGGGGCACCCTGATCCCCCCTCTGGGAACTGATCCCCCCTTGCTGCCCAGGGGCACCCCAACCCTTTTCCCCAAACTGAACTTGCTCCCTGTTTTTGGGGGCCCAGACTGACCTCTCTGGGACTGGGTCCCCTGCGGGACTGACCTCCCTCCTTATGCTGGGGGCCTGAACCAACCCCCCCATGCGCCCCCTCCCCGACTGTTCCCCTATACCCCTTCGCTGGGGGCACTTTGATCCCTCCTCCCTGGCAGACTGATCCCCCATACCTCTGTGCTTGGGGCATCCTGATTCCTCCCCCTTGGGGGGATTGGTTTCCCCCATATTGGTTTCCCCCATCCCCTGTGTTGGGTAGACACTGTAACCCTCCATTCTGTATCCCAGGAGGAAATCCCAAATTCAATATGTGTGGGGAGGGGTGGCTGGCACTGACCTCCAGTTCCCATTCTGGGGGTGTACCCTGACTCCTGTCCCCTGGGGCCACTGATCCCCAATTTTTCTGCTGGGGGAAAGGAGCTAGCACAGTTCTACTTCCACTAAGATCTGTGCTGACATGGAGAGATTCCACCACTGTGCGTATATCAACTTTCGATAATGCATTAAACCTTCACTCTCTGCCCAGAGGAGATATTGATGGTTGGCTTGTTTCTTGTTGTAGGATAAGACTGTTCCAATTCCTGAAAAACTAAATGAATGGGCACCACGCCCTCCCCCGGAATTTGTGAGAGATGTTATGGGTAAGGGCACTTGCTATTCTTCAGATAACTATAGATCAAATGGCCTAATCCTAGATGAATGTGCAATAAAGACGGGGGAGAGAGCTCTTCTGTCCACCTTTGTTAAGAAAAGCAGCCAGGAATGGGCTTTTGGTAGCATTTTTCCAAGTTGTCCTTTTATTAGTCTACGTTGTGGCTGTTTATTTTCAGAGTGTAATGTGAACAGCACCTAAGCCTCCCCAAAACGGTCGTCTGCACTTCTGACTATGTGGGTAGAGGCAAGGTGCTGCTGTATTGATAGTAAGTAGTAACTCTGTCCTCCTCTAGGATCTCAAAGTGCTTTGCAGATGCTAATTCAGACTTCACAGCCCCTTCTGTGAGTGTATTATCCCCATCTCTCAGAAGGTGGGAAACTGAGGCACATAATGAACATCTGAGCCAGGATCAACCTGGATCTCTTGACCCTTAGACTTGAGCCTTAAAGACCATCCTCTGGTTTGGGACCATGTCTCTGTTAAGTACTTTGCTGAATTGGGGCCTTAAAGAGGTGGTTTAGCTATCAAAGGGAAGGGACAGATCCTGCAGGTGAAGCCCCAGTGAGAGTCTGAGTGCAGGTTGACACCAGAAAGAGGGAACTCCAAGGATCACTTTACAAAAGGGCAGGGGGAAGCCAATTATATTTATAATACCATTATTGCCTTAAAAGGATGTGTGGTGAATAGACTACAAAGGTTTCATTTCCACTATATTTGCTCTCCCTTCCTGACTTTGTATAAGACCTAGTGATGCATGTGGAAAGGGGGGTGGGTGGGGGGGTGGGAGGGACTGGTCTGTGTGTGCATAGCAGGACAAGATGTACCATATTGCCCAGTCAACCTACCGTTACTTGAACCAGGGTGGGGGATGAGTTGAGTCTCCATGGCCCATTCAGTTCCTGGAGACTCAGCTGAGACTGATGGCAAGAGGTCTAGTCAATGAACTGACGGTGATGATGGTTTTGTGATGTGGGCTGCTGACCAACAGAAGCTGGACTGAGCCACTGGGGTCTCATAACTCACTCTGACTTTCAAACCCTGTTGACCTGGGCTGGATAAAAATCGATGATAAAAATATGCTGTTACCAACTTGTGATGGTCTTTACTTCCTACAATCCCTCAGGCAGTTGTATCCCATATAGGGTGACCAGATGTCCCGATTTTATAGGGACAGTCCTGATATTTGGAGCTTTGTCTTATATAGGTGCCTATTAACCCCCACCCCTGTCCCAATTTTTCATGCTTGCTGTCTGGTCACCCTAATCCCATAGGCATCCGTTTGGGAGTGTCTTAGACCAGGGACATTTTTAAAACTGGAGTTTTGTTAAACTCAGTCTCCAGACACATGCCCCAGGGCTGCTGAGTCCTTTCAGAGCACACCAGACTCTGCTTCCGCACCCTGGGCCGTTCCCTTTGATCTCCTCAGCAGACGTCAGTGCTTAAAGGGGCAGAGTTTAGGTAAATCTTACTCTGACCTTCCCTTAGGAGGTGCTATGTATACAGTGTGACAGGTTTGGGCCCTTTGGGGTGTCACCTGATGTGCTGGGGTGCCACTGAGTCAGCCCATTCTGCCAGCCTGGGTCCCCTTTACCTGGCCTTACTGGGCTAGGCTCACAAGCCTCTTCCAGTCAAGCGCACAGGCAGGGACACACCCAGCTGCACAGAGAGACAGATCCGCTCTGGAAAGATTCAGCCTTAGGGGATCGCCCCAACACTCTGGTGCCCACTCCCTTTAAGGGGCACAAACCCAAAGGTTTTATGAAATTCGCCCCCTCCCTCAATGTGGAGGGAGATATGCACAACTCCCCCCCCCCCGTTAGAAATTACATAAATTGGATTATATTATAAACAAGAAATAAGTTTATTAACTACAAAAGGTGAATTTTAAGTGAATATAAGAGATAACAGACCGAACAAAGCAGATTACTGAACAAATAAACCAAAGTACGCAAGCTAAGCTCAATAAACTTAAGAAATAGGTTACAAAATGTAAATTCTCACCCTAAATGTTATTTTAGGCAGGTTGCAAAGCTTCTATGGTTCAGATTTCCAGTTATATTCCCTTTCAGAATGGACCCCTGTCTCAATCTGGACCCCCCCCCCGCCTTCCCTTCAGGTAGCTTTAGCAATCTTTCTTCTTGGGCAGACAGGCCATGGAGAGGAGGAGCCATGTTTGCCTTTCTCCCCACCCTTAAATAGGATTTACATAAGGCGAGAATCCTTTGTTACCAAAATTTGACACACACACACCCTCCCCCCCAGTGGAAAGTTACAAGAAGTCCAAGGTAATGTTTAGTATCGGGTGACAAGACCACCTGACTCTGTAGTATCACAGCATCCATGAGTCAGTGGCTGTATGTCTGCAGGAAGGCCAGGCCTTTTCACAGTCCATTGTCCTCGCTGATGGATCATCCGCCCTGTCTAGCTTTTCAAATTGGTTGTACCTGAAGTGTTAGCCGTGGGCGTCACCCGAAGTAGCATAGTTGAAATACAAATACATAGTCACTATTCCTAACTTCAGAAATGATACAGGCGTACAAATTGGATAATCGCATTCAGTAAATTATAACCTTTCCAATGATCTCTTGCAAGACCCATCTTGCATAAAGTACACCAGTTATGTCATATTCATACAAGCATATTTTCATAAAGAATATGGAGTGAAACGTCACAGACAGTCCTAAGAGTAGCAGACTATCTCATGATCCCTGTGCCATTGGCAGGTTCTAGCGCTGGAGCCGGCAGTGGGGAATTCCATGTGTACCGACATCTTCGTCGGCGAGAGTACCAGAGGCAGGATTTCATGGATGCCATGGCTGAGAAGGTAAACGGGCCCCTTATTGCAGTCAATTGTCCGATTACTCAATGTTCATTGCACTGTTTTTCTAAGAGTGTCTGAAATCAGACGAACTTCAAGCTGGCGGTTTTTCCTAATATGGGATATGTGCCCTGGAAAACCAGCATTAACACATCTGGCTCTTTGCATCAGACTGTGCCATTCCCTCTCTGTAGTGGGTGACCCTGCTGGAGGTGGACTAAGCCAGAGTGCTTATGCCCCCGTTCCCAAATACAACTTAAAAATGCTTTAAAAATCAATAGAAACATGAGTAGATTCTTCCCAGCCAAAAAAGTGAGCAGCATTGGTTATGCTTCCTTGATTAACAGCCCTCAGCTTACAAAGACAGCATCAAAACAAGTACTTCTATAAAGTGAGGAATCAAAAATTGCACTCTCCTGGACTTGCTCTCAAGTCCTGGACCAGGGATACATCAGCACTGCTCTCCCATGGATCTTTGTCCCTCAGCACATCTTTCAGTTACTTGATTCGTATGTTGCTGCTGATGTCTTCCATGTTATTCCCTCTTTTGCTATATAATTTTCTAGGGCCAAATCCTCAGGTTCTTGCTGCAATTGATGTTGATTGGGACCTCACTCTTTCCCCCTCCCCTCTCAGTTAAGGATTTTGGAACTTGGCTGTTAAATTTTACATAGAACATTTTTCTTATCAATACACACATTTTAATATAAACAGGCACCCACACCAAACCTGCTGGCAAATCTTCCCAGTGTGTCTGCTAAGAGACTTCTCCCAACATCGAGATATAATTTATATAATCACATTTTGTTTAGATTGTAACCAAAATGTCATATGATCAATTACAGCAAAAACTGGATGAGGAATACCAGAAGAAACTGGAGAAGAATAAGATAATTGCAGAGGAGCAGACAGCGAAACGCAGAAGGAAGCGGTGAGAGCAAATTGTTCCCGGGGGACTGAACATAGAAACTCTAAATGCTTTATGTCCTGCCTACGTACTTTGGCTAAATGCTGTCTTCCACTATCCAGATCTTTCAGCTCAGATGTCTGGCTACAGAGACCAGTTTCAAAAGTGTCGCCATTAAAAGTTTCTTAAGTGAGAGCCTGTAGCACTTGGAGCCAAGAACTTTAAGTTCAGAAAGTGACTGTGCATCTTGGGAATTTGCAGGGATATGAGGCTGCAGAACAAAAGCTGATGACTTTGTAGATCAGTGTTCTGTATAAATCAGCATTGATTTATTCAGCTCATTGTTTTACGTGGACGCTCAAAAAGACTGCAGATCAGATTCGCTACTTAAGTTGACTATTTAAGTCACCAGTACTGTGTGTGCTCTCTTATACCAGTAACGAATTCAGCTCTGAAAATATACCAAATATATGGAACCACTGATTAATGTGAAATGTTTAAAACCACATAAGTGACTGCCATCCATCAGCATATATGGGATTGACACGGATAAATTCCTGTTAACAAGCGTACTTCGGGAATTGTATCAGAATGATGGAGGCATGCGACGTCTGCAATCTTTGTTTAGTACAGTGTCTTTTTAAAACACCTAGAGGACTGAATTTTCAGGTGTTGAGCCCCTGCAGCTTCCATTCACCACCACTGGAGGCCAGTGTTCAGGGTTCTAGTGACTGAAAGGTGCTACCAGCTGTTGAAAGGTCTGTGAAATTAGTTGCTCGTCTCAGTTAATGTATCTGTGCACAAATATCCACATCACAAACAGCCTTGTCACCCTTGACTGTTACTGGTCCCTTGTTAGCATTCTTGACATAAGGGCCAAGGAGAGAATGAGCCCTGGAGACTGAAATTCCCTCCTACGCCTAGAGGTGCTGCCTTTAAGTTAGAGCTGAAGCACGCTGCTGGGGAGATGTTTGTAATAGGTCAGTATCGTTAGAGAGATGGTTTCAAGTTAAAAACTTGTATATAAAAATTGTTATTGATAATGCCTTTTTTTTTTTTTTAATGTTCAGCTTTAACAAACTGACTTCGCCATTCTGTTTGCTTTTGGGGCTTTTTACCTTGGATAATGAAAATAGATGAGTCACATTCATTTTTGTTTCGTGTCTGTTCCATTTTCAGGTTCTCCTGTACTAGCACTTGGGTTGCAAGTCCCCCAGGGAAATGGCTAAAATAGAAAGTTTTCAGTTGGAATAAAAACAACTTGGGGACATTTCTGTTGGTCTTGTTTTGTCAAACTTCACTCTCACTAAACGGAAACGTGAGGCCAGATTTGACCTGAACTTGGCTTTTAAGGTCCAAGTTTCAAACCTGACAGCAACATATTGTCTAACACATTAAAATGTACAAAAAAATTGACATGCTGGAATGTTCACTGTTACAAGTGTTTTTTCTTGTTTTACAGACAGAAGTTAAAAGAGAAGAAACTGCTGGCTAAGAAAAGTAAACTTGAGCAAAAGAAGCAGCAAGAAGGTCAGTGGAATCAAATTTCCCCCTTTTTCAGGGCTCAGTTCTGCTTTCCAATACAAGGGCAATAGCTGATTTTCCCCCTCCCTCCCCCCCCCTCTCTCTCTCTCTCTCTCTCTGCTGAGCCTGCAGTTTGTGCCTGTGTGATTGAGGACAAGCCAGTCTGTTAAACTTGAAATTTCAGTCTAACTTTCAAAGGCCCCATTGGAATTCACTTAGGATGAGAGCTAGGCTGGTAAATCACGTGGGGTATGTCTGCAGCAGCAGGGGCAGACAGACGCGCTAGCTCTGCTCCAGCTCTGCACTCACAGTAGCAGTGTGGAGATAGCAGCGCAGACTCACCACCAGAGTACGGACCAAGAGGGTTGAGCGGGTGTGTACTCGGGTGGCTAGCCCGTGCCACTGCCCATGCTGCAGTGTCCACGCTGCTATTTTTAGCGTGCTAGCTTGAGCAGAATTAGCGTGTCTGTCCGGGCTGGGAAGCAACCTCTCTGCTGCAATGTAGACATATCCTTAGGTGCTTCTGAAAATGTTACCCTTCATTCCGAATATCGCTGACCTACAAACTGGGTCCGTTTGCTCCTGAACTGCAGCTAATGTTGGTGTTTTCCTAAGGTGATGCTGTTGCAAATATTTTGGCTCAGTCAAACTGAGAACTTGCAGAATTAGAGCATTTTACAAAAGGCATTTTTAAAAAAGGAATCAGATGACATAAAAATAGTCTTGCGCACTGAGGACAGGGCAGAAAAATTAGAACCACACTGAGGAAAAAACTACATACTCTGTGGCCAGCCAGAAACTGACTTAGGGTACTGCATGTAAAAGAGTGATCTATTCCAGTACCATCCGTGTTCCACATGTAGAAAGAAACCTCCACAATTCTATAGCTGTTCTGTTTAAATCTGGAAAATCAGGTATTTTAGTACAATCAAGATCACTGATTTGAGAATCAAACACTTGCTGTAGTGAGAGCACTATAACTCACTTTTCTTAGAAATAACTGCACTTTGTGGCTTTGAATTATGATTCCACAGGAAGTCTTTGAGGGCTGTAGCAATGCTGATTGTTTTGCTAGATGTGTGACTATTTCTGCTTGTAAAACACGCATCTATTTGAACCTGACATTTGCCAGCCTGTGACCTATTAAATCAGAGGGTCAATCCTTGGCGTAATTCCACTGAAGTGACACTACAGGTGGATTTGGTCCCTTGTTATCAGTTCGTTAGTTTGTTGTGGAGCTTGATCTTGAGGGGAACGTAAATTGCAGAGTCTTTATTTTGACTAGTGTCATATTTAACTAAAATTATGTACTGGTGAGGATGGAATTGCTGCATCAGGGACTTGTGATGTGATGTGGAGTCTTTCACAACTAGGTTGTTGGTTTGAACTGGCATCACAGTTGGCTGTAACTGGCAAATGTCTTGGAAGTCTCAACAGAGATCGCACTCCCCTCTGTCTTCTAGAGAGAGCCCTTCCAAAGCAAGGTGGAAGTTTATTGGTTGGATTGGGTAGGGAAGCTTGTTCTCTGAATAAATAGGACTTCAGTCTCCAGGACTGTGAATCCAATTCCTGTCGCCTTCGCTTTTTTCAATAAAGTGTGGTGCCTAATATCAAGCGACATTACACAGCTTCACCAGTTGGTGGCATCAAACTACTAAAAAATAAATGCTGTGTGCAAGGGTTGGCGCTTGGGATGAGTACTGTTGTGTCCCAAACCAAATTCAGGTGTAGAAGCTGGAGGAGGGATTTTGGATCAAGGGTCCCATTTTATCCAACCAAAGGTCATCATTGGGGTTCTGATAAATGGTCCCAGGTCTGGTCCTTCTCCAACAGATTGAAACTTAGGACACTTTTCATGAACCTGGTTTGCAACACATACCCCAAAGAGCTCGGCATACTCCTAAGCAAGTTCAAACCTGTCAATCTGTTGCAGATCCCAGCCTAGCTATAAAATAGCTGTGATCTTGAACGGGCATTACCTAGTGGTACAAGGAGTGCTAGTAATAACTAGGAGCAATGGGATACAATTAAGAAGATGAAGTGAGGGAGTATTCCTGAAGGTGTGATTTTTCTGGTGTGCCCATCATTTCACTTGGAAGCCTGTCACATGGGGCCTTTAAAATGTAACTGGACAAAATGTTGGTAAATACATGGTAGAGAGCAATCTTGCAGTGACCCTTTAGGACTGGACAAGGTGGGTAACCTAATAAGCTTTTTCTCTTCTAATTTCTGAGGTTAACCTGCTGTTTAATACATTGGCGTGCACGCCTCGTTACAGGTAATCAACACGTTCTCTTTACCCCATTAGAGTCTGACCAGTCTCAAGAGCAACAGACCAGTGAGGAAGAAGATGAGGATACCAAGGAGGAGGAAGAGAAGGAGGAGGATGCAGAAGAGCCCAGCTTTGTGATGGGAAGATGATGATAATGCAGTGGCAGCTGGAAACAACGTTCATTACTTTATGTTCAAGAACACAGAAGCTTTCATCTCAGCTGGGCAGAACCCATTAGCATATGTTGTACCTGCTTGACAGTGGAGGTGTGACCTTCACATCTGAGTCCCAAAGGCTTTTGGTAGAAGGCTGCCAAATAAGAATATTTTCATAACTGCTTGTATAACTGCTGTGCAGTCTGCTATAAGGTTGCTCTAACGAGACAGCCACAAGCCTGCGTTACCCTAGAGTTCTTTCTAGCATGGCCCAAAGTGTTTTCTGGCTGAGATCTAAAACATATCCATCAACATTTAGGGCAGATTCTACCCTGAAGGCTGTGTACACAACATTCATTGAACTCAATAGGAATGGGATGTATGACTCTGAGGGCAGAATTTAGCCTGAAGTAAAGATTGGTCTGGGCCCAGACTTCCCCACACTGTGAGTGTTTTCAATTTGGGGTTTTGTATTGGGCCCGTCTCTAACCCGAATAAGTCGGTTTCTGTTGCTAGACGGGTGTGATAGGTATTTAAACAGAGAAACCCTTTTTTTATTGCTCAGATGTGCCCTATTACTTTCTTTAAAATTTTTCTATTAATAAAAAGGGAATGTCTGATTTCCTGTCTGCTCTTATTTGAATGTGATTTAACTAAAACAAGAACCTCTTGCTTGCTGATTTTAAAGCTAGACTGAGGAGTTGTTAAAGAACATGATACTTTGTTTCATGGGGGGCGGGAGAAGCGTGTGAAATTCCAGGAAATCTAGAATTACAGTAAAGGAGAAATACTTAACACTATATGGCAATGCTGTGCCATCCCAGCCATGTTTGGATTAAGGGATGAAGAGATCAGTAGTGATACTGACGCTTAACATGGAGATAACAGGTTTGAGACTGTAGAGACCTGCTGTGTATACTGTGCCTTTAATTTTCTGATAGGAGGAACTTTTTCTTCTAATTTTTCCAAAAGAAAGTAGGTCTGTAAACACCACAGAGCCAGTCATCTCGTAAGGGCTAGCAGCCTCTCTTTCTGTCATGCTTTGAACCTTGTGTTGCTGTGTTAAATGTTTTGCGGTCCGGGGACACGCATCCTTCTCTTAAAGACTGTCTTAGGGGCGGTCTCTGCAAAAAGCCCCATCACCGTGCAGCCTCAGGGTTGACGCACACTAGCAGGGCACCTTGCCCTGCCACTGCTTGAACTGTGCCCGTTTTGTGGAGCGAGGACTTTAGGTCTCAGGAGCTGTCAATCTAGCACCTTCCATCTGTGCTGAAAACTAACCCCCAAACCCATTATTGTGTTCATTGCCTGCGGCTTGAATTGAAGAAAACAACTTTTGTTTCTTTTTAACTTGGAAGTGCTGGTCATTTTTTGAATGCTTTTAGTCCAAAAGCTATTTTTTTTCCTCTCAAGCCTTTGCTGATGCTAAGTTATGTAAAATAACCTTAAAAGAAAGGGAGACTATTACATCAGCCCACTGCATCTGATGTTGCTGCCTGAAACCAGTTGTGGTGTTTGAGCAAGTTAATGCTGTTTCTCTGTAAAGTTATCTGCATAACAGGGAAACAGACTTTGTCGCTTCCACTGAGTTTTTTCCAGTTCTTGAGGGCTAGATCCCTTCCCTTAATGGCCTGTGGCAAGGTAATTTCTCCTTCAGTGGTGGAAAGCTGCATTGTGCTCTCTTGGGAGCTCATCGCTGCAGAAGGTGGTGCTGTAATGCCCTTTTTTGCTTTGTATGCTGTGTCTAGCCCACTCCCAATGCGGGGAGTAGGATTGAAGAGACTGAATGATTCCATGATCAGTGAGACAAGGTGGGTGAGGTAATATCTTTTATTGGGCCAACTTCTGTTGGTAAGAGACAAGCTTTTGAGCTTACACCGAGCTCTTCTTCAGGTCTGGGAAATGTACTCCATGTCCCAGCTAAATACAAGGTGGAACAGATTGTTTAGCATGAGTGGTTAATGTATATTTCAAGGTGAAGTGGCCTGTCAACACCCGTCATGCAGGAGAAAGGAAGGAAGTGGGAGAAGGGGAAAAGAAAGGCAGCTGGGAGTGGGGCAGAGTGGCTGTTGTAGTGAGCCACAATTCCAGTGTCCCTATTCTGTCCATGATTTTTAGTGTCTAGCAAAGTTATTTAAATTCCCAGGCTCGTCCTTTGAAGGTATTGTGCGGATTTCCTTTGTGGATGAGGACTGAAAGATTTTTCACCCATAGGTGACAGGGTGTGTTTATCTTCTTCCCTTTTCCTGTGAGCTCATGCGAGAGCGTAGTGATTGCTTTCACCCACGTAGTTGTTGAGGAGTTTAGTGTGCTGGAAGGAGGTATGCTACATGTTAACAACACGCTGTGATCAGTGGCGTTTCCCCAGGGATCTTGGTACAGACATGAGTTAGGAGGGCTGTGCCCTCTGCTTGCTCCAGGCAGGCAGGAGGGTGGGCAGACTTTCCACACTAGGATGATTTGTAGGTGACAGGTAAAACATAGATTGTTTCCCAGCCTGTATGTGGGGAAAGGGAGGGGAGGAGCTTGAGTCTCATGAATAAACTGTACCCTGAGGCATTGCTTCTCTTCTGAGCTGTCAGGTTGCTGGGCTGAATGAAATGAATGGGGTTTTTCATTAATGAAAGGCATGTGTGTCACCTGAGGACTCTTGTCTGAATGGTGAAGATGGACTTGTCTATCCCACTACATTAGGGTCCAACTGCATTCAAGCTATGCTGCCTGGTTCTGTCGCCTTATGACTCCCTAACGACCTATAGTGAATTGTGTACACACACACACATCTCCTTCCAAGAACATTAAGCTTGTATGTGAAACTCATCAAAGGACTGATGTTGCACCACTGAAGGTGAAATGTGTCCTGCTGTCTCCCTTGCTGGCAGTCTCTGGGAGGGCTGAATGTGTGCGCCAGTTCAGGCCATGTTTGGTGTATGTTGCAAGAAATCCTGCAAAGAACTGTATAAGCTACTTTAGGGATATGTTTCAAGGGTGTCTCTTCCAGACCACAGACATTGTACAGTAAATATCTATGCAGTATGTTTGCCCCCTGAAGACTAAGAGCACAGTCTGCTGTGGTGATCTTATAAAAAAAAAAAATTAGTATCATTATCCTCATATAAAAACTGAAGTACAGCAGGGGAAGTGGCTTGTTCTGGGTCCCATGAAAAATCAGTAGCAGAAACCCAGGTCTCTGGATTTCTAGTCCAATGCAGTCCCAAATGAGGATTGGCAAAATAAAGCCTACAATGGTAAAACTAAGCAACTTTCAGCATCTCACCTTGAATGAATGCAAAAATTGAACAACCTAAATGGTGAAAAGTAAATTAAATACATATTTATATTATTGTAGGGCTAGGAGTTATTTGGATTGCTGCTGTCCCTTTAATGGGCTTTTGCTGTGTGTGTTTTTTTTTTTCCTCTCTCTCTTCCCCCCCCCCAGACAACTGACTGCTGGAAGATGGGGATGACTTTGGGGGTCAAGCTGCCCCATTGTGCTACTTTGTCCTGGTAACTTCTGGTATGGAATCTGCATTTTCCTGCATCTCCTTTTTAAGTAAAGAACTAATACAGCCTCTTCCCTGCA
>NW_020664582.1:2022787-2051416 GCF_002925995.2 Terrapene triunguis | reverse complement strand
CCAGACTCCCCCTGTCCCATCTATGGGGGTGAGCCCCAGATTCCCCCTGTCCCCCCCGCCGAGAGATGACCTCCCCCCCGCCATCCCCATGGGGATGAGCCGCAGGCCCCGCCCATCTCGCCCCCTCCCCGTCTGGAGCGGGGGCTGCTCCGGTCACGTGGTGCAGGACTCCCCGAGTCACGTGCCGGGGGGGTCCGGCGTTGCCTTGGCAGCGGCGGCGGCGGCGGCTCGGGCTGTTTGGCAGCGGCGGCTCCAGCGCAGTCAGCGGGGCTGAGCGGACCCGCCCGGGCACTGCCCCCGCCGCGGTGCGTGAGTGCCGGGGGTGCCGTGGGGGGGTCGGGCCCGGGGAGGTGCGGCGGGGGGGGCTCTGGGTCCCCGGGGGGGGGGGCAGCATCTCCTCTCTCTGCCGCCAGTGGCGGGGAGCCCGGGCACAGCCCGTGGGGGCCGGCGTGGGGCTCAGTGCCCCGGGCTAAGGAGGGAGCAGACGCCCGAGACCCCCCCCCGCACCTTGTCCCAGGGGCTTGGCCTGTGATTTGTGGCTGTAGCCACTTTAGGGCCCCAGTGCCATTGGGGGGGGGGGGTTAGGCCAAGCGGGACTGGAGCCGTGTGTACCGCGGGGGTGCTGCTGAGAGCCACTGATCCAAACCGTGACCCCTGCGTGGGATGGAATGAACCCCCTTCCCCTGGCACCCCCATGCAGACATGGCCCTTGAAGCCAATGGAGATGGTGAAACCAGGCCAGGGTCCTGATATCCCTGGTGACACTGCTGTGATTCATTCAGCAAACGATCAGGCAAAGCAGGTTGGCAGTGGAGATGCGAGAAGGAAGGGCACCTGTCCGCCGGAGTGGTCTCCTCCTTACCTGACTGCAAAAGTCCCTGGCTGTGCATTTAAAATGGTCTTGTGGGCAGCGGAGCTCTAAGGCAAGGCAAAGTCTTTCCCTGCGATATTTACTGCTGTGAGGGCTAATATGGGACAGAGTAACAGAGGGTCCTGTGGCACCTTTAAGACTAACAGAAGTATTGGGAGCATAAGCTTTCATGGGTAAGAACCTCACTTCTTCAGAGGCAAGAACCTCACTTCTTTCAGACTAACACGGCCACCCCTCTGATATGGGACAGAGTGAGGTCAAAAGCAATATTAACTGGTACTGGCAAAAAGCTTTCCGTCTTCCATACGTTCTACTGGCATGAAATGTAGGGAGGACCAATGCACCTCTGTGGTAACTCCACTGAAGTCAGTAAAGCTACCCCAGGAATGAATGTGGCCCAGTTAGTTTGCAGTGTTGTTTGGACGTGTTGGTTCCAGGATATGAAAGAGACAAGGTAGGTGAGGTAATATCTTTTATTGGACCAACTTTATTGGTCCAATAAAAGATATTACCTCATCTCTTCCCTCTCCGTTGGCCCAATTTGACTATTACAGTGGTTCTCAACCAGGGGTCCGGGGCCCCCTGCGGGGCCGCTAGCAGGCTTCAGGTGGGCATCCAAGCAGGGCCAGCATTAGACTCGCTGGGGTCCAGAGCGGAAAGCTGAAGCCCCACTGCATGGGCCTGAAGCCCAGAGCGCTATCATCCGGGGTTGAAGTTGAAGCCTGGGCAATGTAGCTTTGAGGGGGTCCCCGGTGGTGTGGAGCCCCAGGCAATTGTCCTGTTTGCTACTCCCTGATGCTGACCCTTGGTTTTATATGCAGAAAAAACAGTTGCGGCACAGGTAGGCTGTGGAGTTTTTATATCATGTTGAGAAGGGCCTCAGAAAGAAAAAGGTTGAGAACCCCTGGACTATTAGACCGTGGAAGGGTCTCCTTATGGAATTGTGGCTGTCTTGTCACTTGGTCCAAAACATGACATAGTGCTGGTGAATAGACTTTGGAGAACACTACTACGCTCTTCCACATCTGCCCTAACTTCCATTTCTTTTCCATTCTACGAGAGGCGACAGCTGGTGGTCTCCTGTCTTGCAGTATGACAGGGGCAGGACCAGGATTCCTAGAATCACTCTGCCTCTCTACTCAGATGCCCGGCTAGTGATTACTGTGCAGTAAAACTGTTCAGTTAAAGACACCATCCAAGGTGCCACCAGACTCCTTGTTGTTTTCATCCATACAGGAATCTCCTTCTGGGTCTCCTATCTCAGCTCTCAGAACCATCCAGTCATTTCCCTCTGCAGTCAGAAAAGGTGCTCCCACCAATGTTTTTGTAGCTTATCTGGCATTGGCCTTTTCTTATTTTGCTTGTTGCAGTGTTGTTCACATTCATTTTAGGTCATCTGTCCAGCTACTTGCACTCAAAGAGTCACAATCCTGTACTAACGGTATTTTTTTGAAAAGGGAAGATTATTCACCTGTGAATCTGCTTCTTGAAAATATCATGCTGGAGTCTCACTTACCATGTGGAGCCTCCTTCTCCTTCTTTGTTTGCAGGGATGTTTCTGAGGTGGTGTCATTATGTTCTGGTTTTTATTGTCGCGTGCCTTGGGATGTTTTTATAGACATTTTATCTGATTTCTGAATGGAAATAAATTGGGAGGTCTTGCTTCCCGCACAGTTCAGGAGCTGAGTAGGAATACTCCAAGGGCTGAGGCTGTAGCTGCTGGTGCAAGCTGACCAGGAGGAGGGTCTTGCACTCTAACTATCACCATGTCAGAGGGCCAAAATCTGAAAGAATTTGCAGACCACAAGACTCAAGAGTGAGAATCCTCTGTCATTGTATCTGCAAAATCGTAGAAATTGCTGGTGAGCAACTTTCCCTTGTTGGCCACAGCAACCTACTCTATTCCTGGTTCACCATGGCATGTAGAAGTAGCATCCATTTTAAAATAGTGTATGGAATGAAGACAGTTTCTACGTATTGTTGGCACTCGAGTGACATTTACCTCCATCACTGCTTGAAACCCTGGGGAAAATACTGGTTTATTAGTTATGTTTGTAGTCTCCATTTGTACTGCATGGGTGTGAATAAAAAGTAACTTGTGCCAAACTAAAGGCAAGGTGCTTTTGACCTTGAAGTGTGGTGCTGAGATGAATTAGTACCACGTCATGTGTGTTCCTTTTAGATGCGTATAAATATTCATAGCAGTAAAATGCTGATGTGATCCAGTTCTGCAGTAGCTCCTGTGTGTTACTCTCATTGAGGTCAGTGGCAGTCTTGTTGATACAAGGATTGATTGCAGGGTCAAGGTCTCTGTTGTTGATCTGAAACCTCCTAATTAGGATACGAGTTTCAAACTTGTGCCAGAGTTCATAAACCCTGCTCAGTTAAATTCTACTGTATGTCCATGAGTAACACTGTGATCATAACCCAAGAGGTTGCCTTTTAAATAGCAATAAGGTTAACTCATAGTATTAATGAAGGTGATGTTTCGGTCATGGCCAGTATTGTATGTGGTCACTTGAAATAGTCTTGCTGATTTAACTTGCTTTTCATACAGTTGGTTGGATCTGATGATGTTTGAACATTTATGAAACTACATAGTTGAGAAGTAAAACCTGATTTTCCTTTAAGAATCACATCTTTTCCTTCACTAACCGAGGCTGATGGAAGTAAAGAAGCACAAATATTGGTCACAAATATTGGCTGATAAGCATGGAATGGGGTGAGTGGGCTAGGAAATCCACAGCTGTCCCTTTCAAGGTGTCAGCCAGTTCAACTGCTCTACGCTATATGCCATTCAGCTCCTTTTGTATTTTTGCAATCTCAGGTGGCGGGAGGAATTGTAAAATGAATTGTGCTCCATGATGTGATTGTTACAGTTCAGGGCAACTGCACCTCTATTCCTCCTCTATGGTCCAGCAATGGCACCCATTTTTAGGCTTCCAACTCCCACTTGTTACCTCTCTTGAGTAGAGACCCACTTCCCTTTCCCATGTGACTGGGGTTTTCCCCAGGCTGCACGGTTCCCTACCTACATTGTGGTATTCTCAGCAAACCAGACTTCCTAAACAGGCCCACAGCTGTACTTTACTTGCTCTTCGAAGGCTTACGACCAACTTAACTGCCAGCAGTTATGTTACCACACAGCTCTTTGTAAGCGAGCACATTTATTCTTAAGATGTAGGCATTACAGTGAAAACATTAAAACAACAAAAGATTAGCATGAGTGTAGGTTAAGCGCTCACACCAGAGCCTACAACCTCTCCCCCTCCCCAAATTCCAACACGGACTTTGGTAGGAGTCAGTCCTTCAAAACCCACACAGCGGATTTTCTGTGGTTACAAGTTCATACCAGCCTTAGCTCAGAATAGGTTAGTCCTTCCTTTATACAGCTTGGGCCTTTGACCTTGTGACTCCAGGGCAGGTAATCAGTAGACCATGGTCCTCCCTTCAGGATGTAGCTTCAAAAGTCTGGGCTTTTGCCAAACTGGAGGTGGGAATTTGCATTTGCTTCCCCCTAGAGATTCCCCAGGCAACCCTTTTGACACTGTTTGTCCAAAAGTCCATTTTTGTCTGGCCCATTGTTGAAAATAGTCCTCTGAAGTTCATAAAACTTCCCAGGTTGAAATCCCATCTCCCCCCCCCCCCCCCCAACGATACTGCACAATCCCAGCCCACGTTAATACATAAAATTTGCCTTTGATACAATGAACTCCAAAGCTACTTAAATTTAATTCAATAAGGTTTTTCAAGGATACTGCAGGAAATTGCCATCTCTTTCAGGGCGATTTAATTGAAAATGCTTCAATTTAGAAAATAATTAAAATGGACACACTGAATGCAGTAGCCGATATTACAGCAGTGCTTTAATAAGAAGCTTTTGAGACACACCCATGATGCAGCATGGAATTAAACTGTGTCACTTTGGAAACAAAGTAGAAAGAACAAGCAAGGTTTAGATGGAAAAAATAAGGGCAACCATCTTAAAACAAACAAACAAGAATGGGGTGGGGGGGCAGAATTAAGCAATGGTTTAAAGTTGAAATGCAAACTGGCAGCAACCTAGAGATACAAAGGTTAACGGTCACCAGCCCATCCTGAACTCATGCTGAAAGTAGTTCACAGCCTTACTTATGTAGTCTTTCCCCTTGTAACTCCCATAGGCATTCACAGCAATTACAGATGAGCAGGGAGTAGAGATTAGAGCTCTATATGCCATGCAATCTAGTTTACATCTACCTCCTGAGGGTAATTTTTTTTTAATGTAGCTTTTTACTGAATTCCTATCCATACATCTTCTACAAATCAGGCTAATAAAACAGTCTCTGGGATTGCCCTCTCCTGTTCAATAGCTCATACTTGTTCTTTCTGTTGTTGCTGTCCTGAACATGCAAATGTTTTATTTCTCTAGCATTGCTTTCATCATGAGCTCCGAGTTAAATGTCCCGGCGGATCCTGCCACTTCTGCCTGCAGCTCTGAACCTGGCACAAAGGGCATGGATTATCGGGACTGGGTCCGGCGTAGCTATCTGGAATTGGTCACTTCAAATCATCACTCTGTTCAGGCCCTCGCATGGAGAAAACTGTACCTGAGCCGAGCCAAGCTCAAAGCGTCCAGCAGAACGTCTGCTTTGCTCTCTGGATTTGCTATGGTATGTATTTCTAGTTGCTGGATTGCGAATGTTGAGTTGTGTAAAACCTTCCTCTGTTAATAGGGGTTGTTTTCTGTACATAGAGCAGGACATTCCATTTCCTTATTAGGTGGTAAGGAATCGGAGTGTGTGCGTTTTTGTTGGTCTGCTGTTGAAAAGTTTTAACACAGAGGGCAGCTCTCTCGAGACCCTTGTTGCAGTGTTGTGATATCAGCTGCCTAGAAATAGTCTCGGGGAGCCCCCAAACCCAGGCCCCAAAGTATCGGCTGATCGGTCGCTAACTGGCAGCCAGCAAGAGTCTTTGGCATAAACAGAACACTTGCATAAGATGATGAAGTGATGAACCTCCCCCTTATCAAACCTCTGGATCTCACTCATTGGTGGATGGAATTGAAACTCCTATCCCTATGCATGCACAGCAGATATGTGTGGTAGTGAGGAGGTGGAGCATCCTCCTCACCCCTAGTTCCCGTGCCTATGTCTTCTGGGACCGACTGAGCCGACTAATCGCACTGGCCTGCGGGGGGGCCCCCCCAAAGCGCGGGGCCCAGAGCGGTTGCCCCAATTTGTCCTACCCAAGAGACGGCTCTGAGTGTAAAAATCAATAGTTAATAAGTTGGTTATTAGAACGGCCGTACTGGGTCTAGTCTAGTATCCTGTCTTCTGACAGTGGCCAGTACCAGATGCTTCAGAGGGAATGAACTGACAGGGCAATATATTGAGTGATCCAGCTCCTGTTGTCCCCAGCATCTGTCAGTCAGTCAGATTTAGAGACACCCAGAGCATGGGGTTGCATCCCTGACCCTCTTGGCTAATAGCCTGAACTTATCTCATTCTTTTTTGAACCCAGTTATACTTTTGGACTTCATAATGTCCCCTGGCAATGAGTTCCGCCGGTTGACTGTGCATTGTGTGAAGAAGAACTTCCTTTTATTTGTTTTAAAGCTGCTGCCTATTAATTTCATTGGGTGACACCTAGTTCTTATGTGAAGGGGGAAATTACACTTTTCTCCAGGCGTGCTGGAACTAGGGACTTAGGGGAGCGGCAGCACCCCTTGTCTTGAAGTAGTAATAACAACCAAATATGTGGTTTCTGCTTTCAGTACCTCCACTATAAAAATTGTTCCAGCACCCCTGCTTCTCTGTTCCTTTCTCCACACCATTCATGATGTTATAGATGTCTATCATAGCCCTTCTTAGTTGTCTCTTTTCTAGGATGAAGTCCCAATCTTTTTAATCTCTCTGCGTATGGAAGCTGTTCCATACCCTTAATCATTTTTGTTGCCCTTCTTTGTATTTTTTCCAATTCTAATACATATTTTTTAGATGAATACTTGGGTGAATATCATCTGGTCCTGGTGACTAATTTGTCAATTTGTTCCAAAACCTCCTTTGCTGACACGTCAATCTGGGACAGCATCTCAGATCTGTCACTTTGAAGGACTGGCTCAGGTGTGGGGATCTCCCACACATCTGCTGTAGTGAAGACTGATGCGAAGAATTAATGTAGCTTCTCTGCAATGGTCGTGTCTTCCTTCAGGGCTCCTTTAGCACCTCCATCGTCCAGTGCCCCACTGACGGCTTGGCAGGCTTCCTCCTTCTGATGTACTTAAAAAAAAAAAAATTCACTGTTAGTTTGTGTGTCTTTAGCTAGTTGCCCTTCAAATTCTTTCATAGCCTGCCTTATTTTATTTGAAAATACATTTTACTTGGCTTGGTTGTACTTTTGCATGTGACTTGCCAGAGTTTATTCTCCTTTCTGTTTTCCTTACAAGAATTTGGCTATTAGGCACTATTAGAATCTATAGGTAAAATCTGCTTCCTTTTAGTAGTATTTAGCATAATTATTGTATGTCTTTAGAGAGAGAATTTTGTAGTAAGAACAGTGTCATTATCCTAGCTATAATGAATTCTGCAACCTGATCTAGGCAAACGGACCTTCTATGCCCCTGTGGAGTGTCACTGAAGTTCACAGAACTGCTCCTGGGCTCAGGGTCTACCCACATAGATCTGTTTGCAGGATCGGAAATCACAGTGGTCACTTTAAAAACAAAACACTACTTCTCAACTCACTGAACACAAACAGCAATGGAAAGTTCTCAGCAAATATCCAGTATAAACCATCTGACTTCTATTTATGGCATATTCACAAGGTGTTTAGATGTCTCTGCTAAAATTATCCACTTCACTTCGTGCTATTGGATCTGTTAGATTTTTTTTTCAGTGCAACTGTTGTGAGAACTTCAGAGCTGACTCCAAGGAGTACTGGTTGTTTGGGTATATTTTTTTTAAAAAATGGAACGAAAATAGACCAAAATGAGATGGCGTGCGTTTACATTCAAAGAAGTGGGATCTCTGGTCTTCGGTATTACTAGCAATATGTTTTCTTCATAAACCTAACTTTCAGAATATAGGGATTCCTTTAATTTGTGCAAGTTTTTTACTAATTTTTCTCCAACTGATAGAATTGGGCATCCCAGTTAACGACCATGGTATCATTTGCAGCCAATTTATTTCTGCTGCAGTAATTTGGTAGGCAAATACTTATTAAGCAGGCTGTGTACTCTGTCCTAAGAGAGGCAACAATCTGGCTATTGATGGAAGTAAAATGTATTCCAAAGTCTTATGTATATTTAAATATGTAAATAAAATAAGTCCAAAATAATGTAGTATGGGACGCGGATTCAAATCTTTTCACCACCCTGTTGCTGCTTTCAATTCAACACAGATCAGTAGTGGCTTAAAATTGTTACCAGCTGATAGCTGTTTAATGATCTATGTGAAACAAGCTGCTGGTCTGGGTCCCATTCCTATTGGGCAGGCATCCTATCACACAAATCATCACTAATTGATGCTCTTATTGGCCGTTTTAGCGGCGAGGCCAAAGACCGAACAGGTCAGGAAGACAGAGCTCCTCTTTTTCCTGTAGGTATATTCCCTCTAGGTCTAGTTTGAGGCATGTTGTCAGGGCAGGTGGGGAAGGTCTGCATTGTCACTGCACCTGGCCTGTGACCACTGCAAACAGAGGGCCTCCGGTACCGGTGCTCTCAGTCTAGCACTACATTCACTTTAAGAAGAAAGCTCTTCAGAAATCCCCTTCATCATTTTCCTGTCTGAGATAACAGCTGCTTCTGCAATCAGCCTCCTTGGCTTGTTGTCAAATTGCTCTGAGATTTGTCCAGGTTTCCCCCCCCCGCCCCGCCCCCAGTAGATCTACTGGCCTATTTGCAGAGGCTGCCCAACCATGTGCCTGACAGTAATATATTTGTGTTCAGAGTTACTGTCAACATCTTGCCTCACAGCATCAGTCCTAGCCCCATTTCTGAAGGTAAGAGGGTTCTCTGTAATTTGTGCTATGGAGAAGCCAGGGAGTATATTGAACTAAATGATGTGATGATGGAGAAACAAATCAAGAGCTCAATCCTGCAAGGACCCTGAGCCCTTTGCCTTGCCCAGCAAAAAACTTAAGTGTCTGCTTAGCTTTAAATGCATGAGTAGTCCCATTGATTTCAATGCTGCAACTCACAAGCTTATAATTAAGCACATGCTTAAGTTCTTTGCTGTGTCAGGGCAAATTGCTCAGCAAATTGGGGGATCGAACTCTAGGTATCTCTAGCTACATTTCCAGGGGCAAGTTAAGGGAGTATAGGGCCCTGAGGCCAGGGTGAGACAATGTAGTGTTTGATATAACACTATGCTAAATATTGAGAGCCTAATGACACCTACAGTTTAGAAACCCAGAGGCTATGCGCTCTCAATGGTCCTTGCCAGTCATTCTATGTCACTATATGAAGAAGAAAACTGCAATTTCCTTTCTGCCCTAACTCTTGTGTTTAAATGGTCTGATCCTGTGCCTGCCTGCCTCCCTCAAGGTCAGAGTTTATTCTCTCTCTCAAAGATGTCCACCAGTGACTGCTTGAATTAACGATTCCAAGACTAACTTCGAGCTGTCTAAATTTTCCAGTAAAATATTTTATTTTACAGAGAGATTAAAATAAACTCTAGGTATAAAAATAAACTTGACTAAATGACTAATATGGAAAATTTTACCAGGCTGACCCTATGCTGAATTACATGTACTGAAACATTTACCAGGACTTCTAGCATGTTAGCTTGTCCTTTTTCTCTGATTTTGACCAGAGAGTAACGACAGCCTTTGAGGGGAAAAGTGCTAAGAGGAGACTGCGTTTCTTCAATACTTGTTTGGGCTAAATAAAATCTCTTCCTCCTTTTCTTCCACCTCCAGTCGTCCATCTTCCTCTGGACTGTTGTTGCTTACCTGTGAAATATCACAGAGTCATCAGTCAATCTTAAAGATTCATCAGTTCACACCACTAAGGCCAGCCTTAGGGAACGTTAGCGTGAGAGGGAGCACCCAATCAACTGGAAACTGTTGTCTGCACAAAGGATAGCAATTGCAAGTGGAAATTGATATTTTGGCAAGCCAGGTTGATTAATAAAAAGCCTTAAATCCTATATATAGGTAAAATTCCTGTCCAATATGCTGAACACTGTATATGCCCTTTGGGTCTGGTACCCTCCCTCAAACAACTGTATAATTTTTCCAGTCTAATATGGTGTGGTTGACATGCAGCATGGTAGAACAGCAAAGTGGAGAATGAGAGTCCTTTTTCACTTTGGAACTCAAATAGTTGAGGGCTGATGGGTCCCTCGCTGAATCAACACAGAGAGAATTACAAGGAGAGAACGTCTGCAAGCATATTTCTAACAAAACATATATTTTGATTAAAAGATTCATGCTTGTAATGGATGGCAAAGCTAATACCTTCATTAATCATGTCAACATATGAAGAGAGCTCATTTTTAGAGCCCTGGAAAGCTGTATGTAAACACTAGTGAAAGGATACAATATTTCAGGAGACTCAGTATCCAAAACACTTGAGATGTATTTACTGAAATGAGAATCATATGGTCATAGAAATGTAAGACTAACAGGACTTGAAGAGGTCATCTTGTCTAGCTCCCCCATGCTGAGACACCTCCAACTATATCTAGACCATCCCCTGGCAGGAGTTTGTCTAACCCAGTGATACTCAGACTGTGGCTTGTGAGCTGCAAGTGGCTGTTTAATGTGCCTTATTTGCTGTGAGAATAACATATATTATATATAATATACACAGACACTAAATATTTCCCCAGTCATACTGTTTAAATATGAATAGTACTATAGTAAATGAAACCATGAATTTACACTACTGTGGCTCTTTTGGGTAATGTTGATCACTAATTTGGCTCCTGAACCACTGAGGTCTGAGTATCACTGATCTAACCAGTTCTTAAAAACCTCCAATAACTGGGATTCAACAACCACCCTTGGTAACCTGTTTCAGTGGTTAACTATCCTTATAGTTACAAAGCTTTTCCTAGTATTTAGCCTATCTCTTCCTGGTCACACATTAACCTGATGATTTGTCTTACCTTCAGTGACCATGGAGAACAATTGATCACCATCCTTTTTATAACAGCCCATAACATATTTGAAGACTGTTAGCAGGTCCCCACTAAGTCATCATCTTCCCAGGACTAAATGTGCCCAGGTTTTTTAACCTTTCCTCTTAAGTCATGTTTTCTAAACCTTCTAACCTTGTTGCTCTCCTCTGGACTCTCTCCAATTTGTTGGAAGTCCAAGAACATGGAGATTCACAGTTTCAGTCACTGTAGGAACAGGTTTTGTTCAGCTAAATAAAAAATAACAATGTCACCTGTGTACACTGGTATGCTGTATGTATTTGCTAATACGACTTTCCTGCAAGCTTCTAATCAGTCTGCTGGTGGTTTCAGAGTAGATGGTAGGTAGAAAGGGCAGTCACCCTAGCCTAGGCCCTAGTCCTGTCCCGCTGAAATTAACTGCAGAGCTTCCATTAACATGAGTGGAAACAGGAGTGTATCCCAATGCATTTTAAAGGGTCTTGCTAATAGGACGAACCCCACAATAAATGAATTGAGGTATTGTGTAGAACCTGGAACAGCTATTCAAGACATGTTTCAAATGGAACCGTTGTAAAAGTGGGGACACTTGGCCCAATGAAATCCATTCACCCAGTGCTATGGTCAAGCTATTCATTCTGCCTCCACTAAGCTCCTGTAAACATACTGAGGTCCCTCCTGACAGGGACTGATCTGGTGCTGGTATCCAAAAACCATCCCTGTTTGATCCTCTTTTATTAACAGACATGGGTGATGGGGCCTCACTGGAATACAAGATCAGGGAGAGTATGAGCCAACACATTTGTTTTTATTGCTTTGCTTACTGACACGCTTTGTTAATCAGTGTAAAATCAATAAATACAGCTGCAAACAAATTTGAACAATATGCTGGAGGCTGACTAGCGGAGACATATAGTATCTGACTGCTACTGTTATACAGGGGCATTGCACTTACATAGCTTCTCGTAACTCTTGATTTTCTGAGTGCTTTACAAAGATTAAATTTCACAGCAAACCTGGGATATAGTTATGCTGAGTATTTTTCTTGTTATAAATGGAGAAACTGAGTCACAGAGAGGTTGAGTGACTTGCCCAATTTCACCCAGCAAGCCAGTAGTAGAGGTGGACTGGCATTTGAGTCCTGACACCCAATCCTCTGCTCTGTTGAACATACTCCATTCTATTTTTTACATGGAGCTTAACTTAATGAAGTGATAAAACTCAACCGTGTATGGGCAAAATGATCAAATACACTTTATAAAGTGAGCGTCTGTGAAGCTAATTTCTGTAGAGTACATTGGAAACAAAAGTGCACTTATATGGAGTTACTAAGCATGCATAACGCAGCTATCATCCATTTCTCTTGAATATTCAGTAGTTATTGGAAACTGAGAAAGATACTCTGGATGGAAATAATTTCCTTTATCTGGCTATATTTGTGGTGACATAAGGATTTAAAATAATAGGAGGCACCCATTTAACCAAGGAATAGTTAAACTATTCAGTAGCTTGAGAAATAGTATCACCGATCCAATGACCAGAATTACAACTTTTCTGACTTAACCCTTTTTACACCAGAAGTCAGTGTTTCCTATCATGTGACTACTAATGATGCAAACTGAAACTATGTGATGAACTACATGGGTGGCTGCGCTGTTATCTGTGCCAAAGTTACACTTGCTGCCTAATAAATTCCGCTGTTGAGCCTTTTGTTTGATGCTGTTCATATGGGTCACAATTTAAGGGAGAGTTTGCTTAAAAAAAACCAACCGTGCAATGTTGAAATAATTTCCTGTGGGCTTGGATGTAACTTTGTGTGTAAGCCTCGAGAAAGGGAAAGATACAGACTGTTCATGCATCTTCAGGAGAAAAAGGAGTGATCCATTTAGTGCTTTCCTGAACTGGGGCCTAAAGTATGTGCTTTAAGCACTCTGAATAATGATGCTTTCCTGAACTGGAGTCTTGAAAAGTGAAATATGGGAATTCTAGCAACTGACCATCCTTTTTTTTTTCTTTTTTTTCCCACCAGGTTGCTATGGTGGAGGTGCAACTAGAGATGCAGTATCAGTACCCCCAAATGCTGCTGATTGCGTTCAGTGCCTGCACAACAGTGCTGGTAGCAGTTCATCTCTTCGCCCTTCTCATCAGCACCTGTATACTACCTAACGTGGAAGCGGTGAGTAACATACACAACCTAAACTCCATCAGCGAATCCCCACACGAACGCATGCATGTCTACATAGAGCTGGCCTGGGGTTTCTCCACAGTCTTGGGAATCCTCCTTTTCCTCGCTGAGGTGGTGCTTCTGTGCTGGATAAAATTTCTGCCTGTGGACTCCATTATGAAAAACGAGACTACCGTCATCCAAAAGCCCAGCGGCCATGTGGGCTGGCAAGCAGCTCTGGTCTCCACCATCATCATGGTGCCAGTGGGTCTGATTTTTGTTGTTTTCACCATTCACTTCTACCGTTCTCTGGTGCGGCACAAAACGGAGCGACATAACCGGGAGATTGAAGAGCTTCACAAACTGAAAGTGCAATTAGATGGACATGACAGAGGGTTGCAGGTAGTGTGACGGAGGAACAGGGATCTGTTTCAAAGCAAATCATTGTGCTGAGGCGAAGAGCAAAATAAATATTTTGCTAACAGGAGCAACCCAAACCAATGATGGATTATTTGGGGGTCTAACAATCTAAAATGCGAATTGCCTGATTTATAGGGCAATGGGTTCTAGTGCTTTTCCAAACTAATGGGGTCTCTGGCCTATTTCTAGTCCTACACAATTGTGTACTTAAGTTGATACTGCCATACAGTTAAAAACCAAAACTTTACCTACTTTAACATGATGTTCTGGAGGGTGGTTTCCAAATTGTTATATTTTAACAATGCAACCTTCTTTTGCCAAGAGTGAAACTACTTGACACTTCAAAGAAAGCCACTGTTTCTGTAGGACCTGTTTGTTTGGGTTATTTTTAAGTGTCCGAGCTCCCTTGCTGGCTGTGCAGCAGCAAACTGACAATGACTGTTTCCAGGGTTGAGGTGGTAAGTAGTGCTATCTACTACAAATCTGAGGACATTCTGAACGCACTGCAGAACATGGGTGTGTGTTACCTTTATTATAAAATGGGTATGACAGAAACAGGTCACTAGAATGATGCAAGAGGTTAGAAATCAGCAGTCTAAGGGCACGTCTTCACTACCCGCCGGATCGGCGGGTAGCAATTGGTCTATCGGGGATCGACTTACCGCGTCTAGTGAAGACGCGATAAAATCGATCCCTGATGGCTCTACCGTCGACTCCGGAAATCCACCGCGGCAAGAGGCGGTAGCGGAGTCGACGGCGGCGCGGCAGCGGTCGACTTGCCACCGTCCTCACAGCCAGGTAAGTCGACCTAAAATACGCCACTTCAGCTACGCTATTCACGTAGCTGAAGTTGCGTATCTTAGGTCGACCCCCCGCTGTAGTGTAGACCTAGCCTTAGTACATATGTCCTCCTTTTGCTATCCTCTCTTGCTAGTGCCTAACCCTCCTTTAGAACAGGGGAGAGAGAATTTCAGATTGGCAGGAGGCTGGGAAGCTCTGTTTTTGCCTGCTTCAGTAGTGTCCATTCTTTTACAACGAATGCATGCCAAGATCTTCTAATGTTACTGATAATGAAAGTTTGTGTGTCCAGGGAAGGCTTACAGGTATTTTCATTTTAACAACAAAGACATTGTTAAAGCAGGAAACTAACTGGGAATTTAAAAAGACCTGGCATAGAATTTCGAAGGACTAGAAAAGCAGATTTCAGCTGTATGCCTTCTTCATTTGCTTTGTATATACCAGAATGATTCGTGTGTTTTGCTGGCCTGGTTTGCCACAGAGGGCTCGGAGTCCAGATCCTGTGCTTTTCCCTTGTTCTTTGTGCTAGTTGTGCCTGAGAGCGTTCAGCATTCTTACCTCTTAGGGAAGAAAGCATCTTGCATTTTCTCAAACAACACATACCCCTTGTGGCACAGGGAGCTGCATTTTTGAGTTCAGGGTGAGCTGCAACCAGCCTTTGCCATTCCAAAGGGAAAGCTGCGTGCAGTTAAAGTACTATCACATTTCACTTGTTGGCTGTATTTCAGCAGTGGAGGAAGTGATTCTTGTTTGTGCTTATGTAGCTTAGTGAGTGAAACTTGTAAAGCGCTGTAGCATCTTTCTGGGTGAAAGTATTAATAAAGTCACAACTAATTACAACTACTTCACGGGGAGGCAAAATATTCTTCTGCAATCAGTAGCTTGATTTTAGTTTTTAAAGGAAAAGTAACATGTATTTCAGCTACAGAAATATGGCAAAATGGTCCGGTCCTGTCTCATCACGCTCAGTAATCTACAGGCTGCTGCCAGTGCTAATTTCAGGCCTTACTCCCTTGCATTCTATAATAGTTTTACAATTTCTGCCAGTTCTTGAATATTTCTAAGATAACTGAAGAAGTTTGTAACGTTCTATTTAATCCCCTCCCTTTAACCAGTGGTATTTAGGAAATATGTCAGTGTACGAAGTATCAGATTCCCAGCACGGAGTGTGTGTGAAATAATGCGTGCAGCAAGATGAGAATGTAGCTTTAAATATCTCTCTCTGACAAGTTCCTGGAAAGCCAACTCCAATCCTTTTTTTCATTTTAATTCAGTCATTCCTGGGCAAGCAGCTTAGCACGTGTCTGTTTTTTCATCCGTTATTCTTACCCTCATCAACATGGGCCATGTTTACACAGGACTACCTACTACTTTCCACATACACAATATAAGGACCTTGTTCCTGTAAGGGGTAGTTTTAAAATTCCTGCTAAAGCTCCTGAATGTAATTTCAGTGAGCTTCCATACCAAATGCTAATACACTTCCTTATATGTAGTACCTCTATCCTAAGGACTCCAACGTGTTTTGAATGTCACACAGTAATCTCTTCATCCGTTATTGAAATGTAGCCACCATTTGACATTGCACAGGTACACCATGCAAGTTTTAGCATGGAACTTTAATTCTGATTGCAGTTGAAATTGCTGGGATAGTTTAGCTAGGTAGAATATAATTACCTGATTTGGAGGTTGGCTAGGACATTAGGGTTGAATTCTGTCCCACCTCACCCCTTTTCTCATCTCACCACAGTAAAAATTAGTATTGACATGTCAAAACCAGATCAGGATCACAGTGATGAAAATCAGAGTTTCAAATGTAGTGGCATGACATTTTTCACAACCCTAAGTGAAGTAGCTAGGTTGACTTAAGTTTTTGGTGTAGACCAGGCCTCAGGCTGTGCCTAAGTTTGTCCACTAGAGCAACGGTTCTCAACCAGGAGTCTGGGGCCCCCAGGGGGGCCGTGAGCAGGTTTGAGGAGGGCCGCCAAGCAGGGCTGGCATTAGACTTGCTGGGGCCCAGGGCAGAAAGCCAAAGCCCCAAAACCCCGAGCCCCATCACCCGGGGCTGAAGCTGAAGCCTGAGCAACTTAGTTTCATGGGGCCCCCTGTGGTGTGGGGCCCCAGGTAGTTTCCCTGCTTGCTACCTCCTAATGCTGGTCCTGCCTTTTATATGCAGAAAAACAGTTGTTGTGGCACGAGTGGGCCATGGAGTTTTTATAGCATGTTGGGAGTGGGAAGCCTCAGAATGAAAAAGGTTGAGAACCCCTGCACTAGAGGCTGTCTCCTGCAGGCCAGTAGGATGATTTGGCCCTCCAGCTAAATCAAATCATCCTCTGCCATGGCAAATAAAGTCAAAACAAGAACAAGCAAGATTCAGGCCACATCCCTGCCCAGTGTGTGTGTGGGCATTAATCCTTCCCCTTGCATCAATAGTCCTTTTACTGCTTGGCTGCAGGGGTCCACGACAGCCAGGCATTCCTAGACCCTCTCATCAGCTCCTCTCCAGCTCCTGCCCCAAGAGTCGTGGTTCCTTTTCTCTTTCTCCTGTGCCTCTTCATCTTCCTCTAATGTGTCTTCATCCTCACCGCTCTCGCATACAGACTCACTGACGTGTGTTCCTTTAAAGGTTGCCTATGGTGTCAGCCACAGCTACAGGAATTGTAGTTGATCCAAAAAAGGGTGTTTGGCAGCATGGTGAAACTCAGCCGTTTCCCAAGCAATGTCTGAAGCAGTATGAGCTTGTTTTAATTAGACTTTTGCTAAGGCTTCATGGAGTTGAGCCCTATCTTGGCCAGCTGGGCGTGTGAGCCACTATGCCAAAAAATTCCAGCAGCTGCTGCTTGTCTTCGCACGAACCGGATTTCCAGTAGTGAAGCTTGTAAGTGCCTTTTCTGTTTCCTTCCATTACATTCTCAGTTGTCTAAGTTTACCAGTTGTTGTCTTGCATTTTCCCCCACTGCCTCTAGTCCCTCTATTCCAGATTTCACCCCTGGGACCTCCCTATACTGTAGAGCGACAGTTTGTCTTCAGCTCCCAACTGCTTGCTTCATGATTCCCAGGGCCACATTCTGCTTATATCTAGCTCTGTTCAGGCTTTCTCCCTGGCTTCTTCCTGCAGTCTTCTACTGAGCCCCTCATGGACTCTGCTCCTGATTCTTTGCCGCAGGGAGCCACCAGTGGTTTCGCTGCAGATCCCTGATGACTGCTCTTCCCCAGGTCGTCTTCTGAGTCTTCTCAGGCAGTTCCTTTCTTGGCTCCCTTTTAGCAGGGAACCATGAGGGCCCTGGCCCAAGCTATCCCCGATGAGCCTTCCCACCCAGCTGCTGCTCTTCTCAGGTCTGTCTCCCCTGCTGAGGGAAGGAAGCTACCTACCTAGGTACTTATCAGGCCCCTCCTCTTCATAGTGTCGAGGCACCTCTTATTACTTAAAAAGGTGACAATGATCTCTCTCTCTCTTCTCTTTCACTGCCACCAAGTATCAGGCTTAGAGTATTTCTGAAAAGAATGAATTTGAGAATGAGGGCACTATTGCGGGAAAGTCTAGGGGAAGACATGGGTTTTATACTTGGCTCTGCATACATTGAGGTTAGTGGCTGTTCTGACTTCTTCTGGAAGTGAGTTCCATATTTTTAGTCCAGACCCTGTCTCCCATAGTTACAAACCTACACCTATTGGTCGACAGTATCATTTTCCCATGAAAACACAGTGGCTGGGAGGTCCTTGTCACACAGGGAGATATGTGGTCTCAGGGGTTTGGGACCAGTTCTGTGTAGGACTTTGAAAATCAGGACTGTGACTTTTTGAACTGGACTGTCTTCTTTGGGAAGCCAGTGTAGAAAGCAGTGTGTTGGGGTAAGAACATGAGAATGGCCATAGTGGGTCAGACCAAAGGTCCATCTAGCCCAGTATCCTGTCTTCCGACAGTGGCCAATGCCAGTTGCTTCAGAGGGAATGAGCAGAACAGGTGATCAAGTGATCCATCCCATTTTGCCCATTCCCTGCTTCTGGCAAACAGAGGCTAGGGCAGGGCCGGCTCTAGGATTTTTGCCGCCCCAAGCAGAAACAATTTTGGCCGCCCCCCCTGTTTTTTTTCTTACCCCACCCCCGGCCCCGCCTCAGCTCCGCCCCTTCCCCAAATCCCCAGCCCTGCCTCCTCCCCCCAGGCTCTCAAGCCTGGGAAGGAGGGGGAGCAGCGGCGCACGAATCAGCTGTTTTGCGCGCCGCGGCTGCTCGGGATCTCCCCCTCCCTCCCAGGCTCTCAAGCCTGGGAGGGAGGGCGAGCAGCGGCGCGCGAGCAGCAGCAGCGGAGGTGAGCTAGGGCAGCCGGGGCACATTTTTAGGGGCGGCATTCTGGCGCCGGCCATGCCGCCCCTAAAAATGTGCCGCCCCAAGCACCAGCTTGTTTTGCTGGTGCCTAGAGCCGGCCCTGGGCTAGGGACACCATCCCTGCCCATCATGGCTCATAGCCATTGATGAACCTATTCTCCATTAATTTTTCTAGGTTTTTTTTGTTTGTTTGTTTGTTTGTTTGTTTTGAACCCTGGTATATACTTGGCATTCACAACATTCTCTGGCAAAGAGTTCCACAAGTTGACTGCATTGTGTGAAGAAATACTTTTTGTTTTTAAGCCTCCTGCCTATTAATTTCATTTGGTGACCCCTAGTTCTTGCGTTACAAGAAGGAGTAAATAACACTTGCTTATTCACTTTCTCCACACTAGTCATTATTTTATAGACCTCTATCATATCCCCCCTTCATCGTCTCTTTTCCAAGCTGAACAGTCCCAATCTTTTTAATCTCTCCTCATATGGAAGACGTTTCATACCCCTAATCATTTTTGTTGCCCTTTTCTGAACCTTTTCCAATTCCAATACAGCTTTTTTGAGATGGGGCAACCATATCAAGGTGTGGGCGTACCATGGATTTATATAGAGGCAATATATTTTCTGTTGTCTTATCTATCCCTTTCCTAATGATTCCCAACATTCTGTTCGCTTTTTTGACTGCGGCTGCACATTGAATGGGTGTTTTCAGAGAACTATCCACAATGACTCCAACATGCACATTTAAATAGTTGCTGTCTCCAGATAGGAGGGGGAAACAATGCAAGCAGATTTCAAGAATCTAGATCTTCCTTAGGGAAATGAAGTTTACTCTAGATAATAAGTCTAAGGCCAAAGCTGGCTTATGTATGACAGACCAGTAGTCCAGACCAAAGATTTGGGCATCATAATAGGGAAAAGCTCTTAAAGGTACAGTGGACTTCGTCTTCATCTCCTCAATTGTTTCTTTGCAAGTACCTGACACAGTTAGGATCGCTAAGCAGGTTAAGATACGATAAGATGTGCTTTGGCTCTCTCTGATGGGGACTTTTTGGAAAGATTCGCAAAATCCACTTACTGTCTTACTGAAAGCAGGGTAAAAAGAAAAATTGTGTTTTTAATTTTAAAAAATGGCCCAATGTACTGTATTGTGCACATGTGGGGTTTCTAACCAAACTATTTTTGAACATGGCTACAAAAAAAAAATGGCTGGAGTCTGAAACTTGGCTGGGACATAAATCCTCCGAGGATGTGTGCCTCTCTTTTGAGGAGGAAAGAGATGAGACAATGAAAAACTGATTAAGGAAAAAATCACATCTGAGTATGCTCATGGTGCATCTGCTAAGATTTTAGTAGAGCCTATTGAAACTCCCTCCCTCTTCAACATCACTTAAATTCTCCCTGATAGCGGAGGGCCCAGACAGGGACATCAGCTGGTGCTAGGACTGTAAATGTGTCAGTGGAGGATTTTGCTGCAAGGAAAAGGTGAAAAGTGCAGGTGCAGAAAATCAAAAAGCCCATGATTTCAGAGTGCCTCTGACTTTTGATGCAATTACAGTGTAAACTGCAAGAAAACTGTTTCCAGCCCAAACAGTGACATCCATAAAGGTGAGAATTCTCTCCCCTTCGGTACTGAAATAGGTATTGTCTTCAAAGCCAAATTAAGGTAAGAATGACAACACGGGGTCAGGCCTAGCTCAGTATCCTGTCTTACGAGAGAGGCTGGTGCCAGATGCTTCAGAGGGAATTAATAGAACAGGACAATTATTGAGTGATCCATCCCCTGTCATCCATTCCCAGCTTCTTGCAATCAGATGCTTAGGGACATCCAGAGCATGGGGTTGCATCCCTGACCATCTCGGCTAACAGCCACTGATGGATCTATTCTCCGTGAACTTATCTAACTTTTTTTTAGATAATTTTTTTTTTAACCCAGTTATACTTTTGGCCTTCACAACATCCCCTGGCAATGAGTTCCACGGGTTGACTGTGTATTGTTTGAAGAACTACTTCCTTTTGTTTGTTTTTAAACCTGCTGCCTATTAATTTCATCAGGTGACCCCTGGTTCTTGTGTTATGTGAAGGGACAAATAACATCCATAACACAAGACTTAAATAAACAAATAATTGTCATTGTGCCTGGAGTGGGTCACGGCTAAAAATGCCAAACTCAGGACAGATTGTCAGAAAATAGGGAAGACCCCCGAAACTGGTGGTATATTCTACCATTAGATTTTACCAAGACAGTAATAAAATATGCTCCTGGATCATTATACTAATTTTACAAGGGAGCCACAAACAATCCCCTTAGGCATTCCAGCCCCTTATTACCGCCCGGACAAACCGGACTTCTGTGATGTAAGGTTATTAAACCAAAAAAAAAACCACACATTAGGTTCTACCCAGGTCAATGGATGCTCAGGACCTTATATGAGAAACAACTCTGTAGCCAATCCTTAGTAAACTAACTAAAGATTTATTAACTAAGAAAAGAAATGCGTTATTAAAAGGTTAAGACATATTACTGTTGGATCAGAGAATGTAGTCCAAAATGTTAGCAGGGATGTTAAATTTGCTAGTTTCTTATAAGTCTCTCTGGGTTGCCCAAATAGCTTTGGGACCTCAGTCCTTTTGTTTAAAACTTCCCTGGTCAGAATTCACCATCCAGAGATGGAGTAGGAAAGAGGTGGCCAGGAGCCTTTGTTCTCTCCTTTTGTATCTTGACCCTTTTGTTTTGCTGGAAAAATCCTGGCTGTCTCAAGGGGTCGAGCAGTTCCATGGCATAAATGCTTTGCCCTCAGTTCCTCATATGAAATTCAAATCTTTGCTTGCCCCTTTCTGCATACATGCCGTCTGAGGTGTCTTTACCCTTGTTTACAGCTTCTTTGTCATTCTGAAGAGCTAACCTGTGGGTGTTTCTCAAGCTCACAACATGTTTGAGTTACAAATATATATCAGCATTTCATAACTTCATATACAACGATGATACATTCAAACAGGACAATGAGTTTCAGCAAATTATGACTTTTTAAATGATACCTTACAAGGCACACTTTGTACAAGATTTATTACAATTTTGCAACAGCGGTGACCATGTTAGTGTAAACGGCCACCTTCCTCTTTAGACTGCATCACAATAATAAAAGACAAAGACAAATTATTTGTCAGGAAAGGAAAGGAAAGGCACCAGACCACAGTAATGCAGCATCACGGTTTTGATCTTGCAAACATTTGAATATCTTTAAGCACATGAGTACGCCCGCTGAACTCGTCTGTAGTACTGGAAGGGTTGGGGCCTAAGGCTGTTCACTTAAAATCACAATCAAGATACAAACAGAGTTTTGGAAGGGATAAAAACTCCAGATGCAAGGTTGGCGCCAATCTGATTCTTGGGGTTTTGGATGAGACTTGCATGGGGGCAGACCACATCTGCCTACTATGGGGTTCTGGCATCTTCCTCTGAAGCATCTGGTGGAGGTTCAGTCAGAGACAAGATACAGATGGACCTCAAGTCTGATCCAGTCTAGTAATTCCTATGTTCCTATGATTAAGATGTCTTAAACACCATGGATGAATTAAGGTATGGCATGCATTTTACAATACGTGGTAGTAAGATGTGGGAAGGTAGAATGCACACCACCACAGAGTTAATATGCTTGACTTTGTGACTTTAGCAGTGTATCCTTAGGCTCTGATCCTTCAATTTACAACACGCAGATGGATGCTGTGTCCATGTGGAGCCCTATTGACGTCACTAGGGCTCCATGAAAGCACAATAGTCTGCCATGCGATGTAAATTGCAGGCCTGGAGCCTAAGCTCCTTGTCCAATATTTTTGTTTTGTATTTCAGGACATCCATCCTCCTCTCTCCCCCTCTCTCCTACTTCCTGGATTTTAAATTCACATTCCCCATTTCATACCTTCCCTATCCTCCAAACTTTGTACCACTGCCACAAGCCCCTCCCCTCCCATTCCTTTCAGCCAGAGAAACAAAGAAACCAGTTCTATCCCCAAGTGCCAGCACAATCAGGCCAGCCCATTTATTTTCTAATTAACTTCTCACCATCAATTTCCTTTGTGTCCACTTCAAAGTTAATACTCTTAATCATTTGATAACCATCTCAATATAGCAAACATCTACATTAATATCTGTACATACAGTTCAAAGCTCACCTTTGCTTTGATTCTAACAACTGATATCGAGAACAAAATGTTGAATAATTTAAGTGCCAGGAGAAAACTTTTGAAGTCTGTGGGGCTTTTTCCACCTAGTTCCTGTTCCAGTCTTGCTTTATCTACGCATGGAGTATTTTATGGAATACATATATATCCTAGACTGTATCTAGATGTGTGAATAATAAGAACCCATCCTATGTGAAACTGGATAAACATTTTCTAAAGTACAGTGGCCTTTACACTGTCATGCTGTTTAAGACTATATTTTTGAAGGCTAGACTGAGTTATCCAGTGTCCTGTACGGACAAAGAAAATATAATAGTACATTAGGATGTTGACTTAATTTAATTAATTTGACCAAACATGGTAGGCTCCCCCTTTATAAAATGTACAGGATGCACGTCAACTTGATACATTTGATTTTTGAGAAGGATCCTGTTCTTGGAATGTGTTTACAAGCACTAATCTAGGTTAAGAAAATATACTGCTCTGATAGGAGTTACTGTTGCATTGAACTTTAATACTTTAAATGTATTACATTAACTGCATTAGCAAAGAAGACCAAAACTCTTCTTAGCAGCTACTAGTTACAGATTAAAAACCTCTTTTTATACTTTCCACAGATCTCCACAATATCTGATCATCCAAAACAACTATTAATGTCTTTACAATGCTGCCATTCTGCCTTTTCAGGAGAGAACATGCATATGCTTTTCACAAATCAAAACAGAGCCACCATGTGTGTTACTGATGCCATAGCAGCATGAAATGCCAGGTTTACAGATATTGCATTCAGGAGCTCCTTAAACAGGTGCCCATGTCAGTGTGTACCTAGGAAAAGTATGCAGCAAGAAGCAAACAGTGACCAAATTAAACTTCAGCCTCTCTAAAATACATAGTATAAAACCCTTTAGTTTATAGTTCAGAATATAATAACATTAGTTCATTCTGAGTCTCTCTAGTCTGTTTTCCTCAGGGCAGGGACTGTCTTCATTTAGATTGTACAGGGCTGAAAACACAGCCAATAAACACATGGCAAAATGTGAGCCGAAATATGCATTACAATTTATCTTCTTGTTATGGAGTTAGGTTCTCCATGAAACCATCTGGTATCATACCTTGAGATTAAAACAACGGGCATATGTAGTATTTTAGCAGTGGAGTGAGAGCACAGAGCGTAAGTTAAAGGAAGAATGGTTAATGACTGAAATATAAGGACCAAACACTAATTTAAATATTCTGTCTACAGTCGCTTAGTAAGCTAAGAGCATATTACTGCAGAGGCTAAATGCTAACAGCAAACAGGATGATTTAGGACCATGGATCCAAAGTATTGTTACATATACAACTATGGTACTCTAGGCTTCCTAACTTACTGAACCATTGTACAGCGCTCCAGGATTCTGCCACTACCTTCCTTCCAGTCAATTGGACATGCACTGAATTGAGATGGAGTTGGGAGCACCCCAAGACTCATCTTGTGATGGAGCACGCTATGCAACTGAGAAGTAGGTGCTAGCAGTACAGGAGAGGTTAGAATGAACTGGTACATTTACCAGAAAAAGTTGAGGGGACCTTTAGCTTAAGAGCACAAGTTACACACACGATCCTGCTTTCTGATTGGACCAAAAAGGTTGTAGCCTATGTAGGGTGACCAGATGTCCCGATTTTATAGGGACAGTCCCGATTTTTGGGTCTTTTTCTTATATAGGCTCTTATTACCCCCCACCCCCGTCCCGATTTTTCACATTTGCTGTCTGGTCACCCTAAGCCTACGGGAGAGGTGGTGTTTTTTTGTTTGTTTTAAAATAAACGACGTGGCTGTAGTGAACAAGTCTCATGCACGTTGCATTTTTACAGTAGTATCGGGCACAAAGAATTGTCCTGCTGTGACAGATCTTCCCTGCAATCACAGTATGTTGTTTCCTGCAGAGAGAGGGAATGCTTTAACTGTGTGAAGCAAATGCTTTGCTGTCAGCAAATCTGAATAGCAGCTCATGCTTTCGAAGCTTATGCGGGAGTCACGGGTGTGACACGATGTACGTTTAATACTTGCTAATCAATGAAGAATTAATATGTTGCTATTTGTGTATTTGCATTTAAATATTTGACTAAACTGAAACTGGTTCATTTTGTCTGCAACTATGAACAGACCTGTGTTTGTGTATGTAAAACTCAATGTGATTAAAATATCAGATAACTCAATGCTTTTTCTATTTGTGTCAATTGTTTGTAGTGAGTAGATTTTTTTTTTTTTTTTTTTTAATACAAGTGTCTGAAGCCTAAGACTTACAACATGAAGAAACTAGCTTCTGCCACAGCTGACTTCTCAAATCCCCTACATGGAGTGACACAAACCTGAGCCTTTCTGTTGGAAATTACAGGAAAGGACTCATGCTGTAGTCTGCCTCTTTACTTATTCTTAAAAACATACTTTTATTACTGTGAATTAATGGCAGGGTTCAGAGATTACAGATGCTCAGAAAAGAACACAAGCTACTTAGACAGAGTTCAGATACTGAAGATGTCTGAGTTGTCTTTGAAAACAGCCCACTGCAAATGTTGCTGTCGCCCTGAAATCCCAGAAGATGTAGGTCATACACTATATATATGATTAATTCTCACAATCACCGTTAATATTTTCAGTAAAGGGAAAATTACTTTAATTAGTTCTCTGCGTATAGTATTATCTATGGGTAGATACTTATGCTCCTCCCCTGGAGAGCTGGCCTTTAAAGGAACTAGCTGATGCAAACAAGAAGATAGTTATGTCCCTAAGGAACAGTGCAGCTCTAAAAGCAGTGTCTCAGAACTGAACCTTGACCAGTAAAGTTTGGAATCTGCTCCATTGCTTGGACTGAATTTGAACCAGAAGGTTAGTGACTGGTTCCTAGAATGATAGTGTGAAACATTCTGTCCCATAGGAAGGGACATTTATTTTTCATTCACTATTAGTTTAGGCAGAGCACCTGCATTCTTAAAATAGAGCCTTAAAGAAAAGTCAAGGCAGTAAGATGATCCAAAAAGCTTAAAGAACAAGACCCTTTTCTGCTTGCAGTAATTTGAAACATCAAAATAAACACAGATCAATTTACAATAATGTTTAGACTATACAGACTGTCAAATTGAAAGTCACTTACAAACCAAGTTTCCATCCTGATTTACACCTTAGCTTCAAGAGATTATTTTCAAGTGGTTTGTTTCCTACTTTGCATTTTATTACAGTAAGGACAAAAGTACAATAGCCAGTTTCTGATTCTCATCCAGCAGCTAACACTACAATGTTTTGGGTTGTGATACTGCCAGAGAAGGCTTACTTTAAAAACAACCAACCACCTTCAATCTGCTGCAATGTTGTAACATTTCCATGAGATCTACCTTTTGTATTTTGCATAATTTGGTCCGATAATGGCCCTTAAACAATCTCCAAATAAGACAGTGATAAATTGCAAAAATTCTGAACTTTAATTTTCAAATACCCATACAGCTCATAATTCCGATGTTCTCCCTCTCGTGTTCACACTGGTTTTCCTTGAAATGTCAAGGCTATTTCGAGGAGCTCTTTACCCAGTTTTTCCTGCTTTCCTCCCAAAGTGAATTCTGCAGACAGCTCCCTGAAGGTGACACAGATCCGGCGATGCTCAATGTGCTTGCGGTAAATTGCATGTTTCCACTTATAGCGTGCATCTCCATACAGCACAATCAGGGATCTCTTAGGTAAGAGAATGTCTACAGTAACTTCTTTGTATGGAATAAGTCTTGGGGAAGATGAGTGGTCAATATCCCAACTGTCTAAATTTTCACATGCTGATGTGGGAGTAAGGTTGTTTGGTTTATGGGTCTGAGAAGCTTGAGGTGAGGCAGAGTGATTTGATTCCCCGCTTCCTTGACTGTGAGTGGCAAATAACTGAAGACTGTCCTCTGAATCACAAGACATGGACAGCACAGTTTTTGAGAGCAAGTTTAAGCTAACCAGTCGCTCCCCCCAAAGCCACCAGTCATCAAAGTGTGGGTCAATGGCAGAACCTCTTTCAGGTAGATAGTCCAGGTTACACTGCTCAACAGGAAAGAAATCCTCTAGCGCAGAATGAGCCTTCATTCGCTGCACAATCTCCTGGCTAAAACTGGGCAAGCCAATGAAACCACCAGCTTTCAGCTTCTTTTTCTTAAAGTTCACTTTGGGCCCATAGTCCTGTTTGAAAAGGAAAACCAGATGACGTTAAATAAAAATCTGGGGCATGGTTTTCTAGGGAGGCACTATCCTCTGGACAAACCAAGGAGCCCTGGGTCTCTTGGGTTCTATTCCCATCTTTACCAGTGACTTGCTGGTGCAAGTCATGTTCTGATAATATGACCCCATGAAAGTCGTATAATCTTGTATTCAGTTTTCCTGTCTATGGACACTGATGTGATATGAGGTTGTATTTGAATGTGCACGATCACGTGTGATTCATAACTATCACAAATGCACTCTTGAGAGAACATAAGAACGGCCATACTGGGTCAGACCAAAGGTCCATCTAGCCCAGTATCCTGTCTTCCGACAGTGGCCGATGCCAGGTGCCCCTGAGGGAATGAACAGAACAGGTCATCCTCAAGTGATCCATCCCTGTCGCTCATTCCCAGCTTCTGGCAAACAGAGGCTTAGGGACACCACCGTTGCCCATCCTGGCTAATTTCAAATACAATTATGGTTTTGTTATTTCAAAAAGAATCAATTTACTGAAAACCTTAAACCTAAAGCATGATTGTTGTTAACTGAAGAAATAATCTCCTTCCCCAGAGGGAGTTAGAAATCAGCATATTTCTGGAATCAGACCTGCTTCCTTCGGCCAGACTGCGATCGTTTCCAGTCCTCTTGATCCATCAGCTGAACCATCTCCGATTCCTCATCTTGGTTTATAAACTCCTCCAGCAAGAACACTCCTGGAAATGGAAATGCCCAGCCAGCAAACGCTGAGCATTCATTTCCCACTGCTAATCCTGCTGCTGGACAATAAGTGAAGTTACCCTTTCCCTGCAGAAATAAAAAAGGACACAGCAAGATAAGACACTGCCATGATATCTGTTGTCCTAGCCTTGCAACAGGTAAGCTATGCATAAGACTGCTGTAGAGTTGAACAGTTATACTGCTTGTCTTCATGGAAATGTCTCCCTCCTTTTATAGTTGCATCTTTGCGATGCAGGTTAATAGACACTGTCTTTCTTTAACAGTGACATCTATAGTACAAGCCACCACTGGAGGAAAAATAAGATGTGCACTCTTAAAACCGTGTATATGTGAGGGATTATTGCCCCTCTCCCATCCCTCAGTGCTCCAGGTTGCAACCAACTTCACTGGGGCAAAGAGTGCTGGACTCCCTGCAAAACCAGAGGCACCTCTACCAATGCTGCTGGTTAGAGTAACAAAATCCTATGCTTTAAAAATGGATCCACTGTCTGGTGCACTAGCCTCAGGGCTGTCCCAATAACTATTTTTTGTGTGTCTTTCCTGCCTCTAGGTGAAATGTGAGCACCTGACTCTGGACTGGGTGTGGGTTGGCCGACTGGGGTGCTCCAATTTTATGACTAACAAGTCTTTTGATGCATTTGACACAGGCCTAAACAGGAAGTGATCCAGATCAGGCTTGACAGTGCCCCACGCTAAGTCGAAGCAACATCTCCTGCCCTGGCTAGAGGGGATGCCCTCTGAAGCTCATTAGCATCACTCCTAATCAGGTAGAGATCAATGTCATGCTCATGCTCCCCAGGCCTGGGTGTTGCCTGAAGCGATCTCC
>NW_020664582.1:1990446-2022387 GCF_002925995.2 Terrapene triunguis | reverse complement strand
CCAGAGCCGATCCGGCCGCCCCGACGCGGAACTCGCTTTCCCAGCAGTCTCCGGGACGCCCGGCCAAGCTCGAGGGCCAAGCTCGACCCCGGGGCATGCTGGGAGTTGTAGTTCCCCCCATTTCCGGCCTTAGCCGCTCCTCGGCACCTACTCCCGTCCCTGCCCCTGGGGCCAGGGGCCAGCGCCCGGCTCTGCCCGACCCCAACTCGGGCCGGGCCGGCCTGGGACACGGGGGCTCCCTCCCCCCGACACCGCAGGCAGGGCCCGAGCCAGGGCCAGCCTGGGACATGGAGGCTCTGCCCCCCAACGCGCAGGCAGGGTTGGCATGAGACATGGGGTGTTTTTGACCCCATCCCCCAACATCGCAGGCCTGGCCCCGAGCCTGGGACATGGAGGCTCTTTCCCCCCCCCCCGCCCCCCCATCGCAGGCAGGGCTGCGAGCCTGGGCCGGCCTAGAGCAGGGGGGTCTGGCAGCCCTCCATACTTCGGGCCGGGTTCTGAGTCAGGACTGAGCTGATATGTGGGGACGTGCCCGGGGAGGCTCTGCACCCCCAGACCCACCCCAGAACACAACATAGTCACAGCCATGTTAACACATAACATGGTAACGTGCCCCGCTCTGCAACTGGACCGGGACGCAGCCCTGTGTCTCAGAACACAGCACCGGAACAGGACCAGTACATGCCGATTCAGACACAGCCATATGGCCCAGAACATGGCAATGCCACGTCTCGCTGGAACTGGACCAGGACACAGCAACATGACAAAACACGGCAATGTAATCCTGAGCTGGGACTGAACTGGGAAAGGGTGACTTGGTCACAGCCACCCGACCCATAACATAATAGCACAACCCCACGCTGGAACTGGACCAGCCCCGACTACGGCGACCCGGTCACAGCCGCGTGACATGGCAACACAACCCCATGCCAGAACTGGATCGAAACGGTGACTCAGACACAACCACGTGAACCTTAACATGGCAACGCAATCTGGATGCAGAACTGGATTGGAACATAGCAACCCAGTCACAGCCATGCAACCGCCACGCTGGAATGGGATCGAAACACGGCAACCTGGTCACAGCCATGCAACCCATAGCACGGCAACGCACCCCTGTTCTAGAACTGAACCGGAACACCCCAACTCGGTCACACCCACATGATCAACAACATGGCAGCACAAACCTTTGTTGGAACTGGACCAGAACAAAGTTACATGGTCACAGCCGTGCAACCCATAACATGGCAACACAATCCCGCGTTGGAACTGCACCAGAACACAGTGAGGCAGCCACAGCTAGGGAACCCATAATGTGGCAACACTGTTTTGAGACAGAGCTGGACCAGAACATGGTGATGCAGTCACAGCTCCACAGGAACCTGTAAAATGGCAATGCAACCCTGAGCCAAAACACAGTGACAGCCACTCAGATGTGGCCTGTAACATACCAACGCAATACAGCCCTGAGCCAGAACCGCACCAGGACACGGCGACAGTCACAGCCGGCAAAGCAACCCTAAGCCGGAACTGGACCAGAATACTGTGACGTGGTCATAGCCACATGGCCCATAAGGTGGCAACACAATCTTGAGCCAGAACGTGACCATGTGGATACGGCGATGCTGTCATAGTATAGTGACCTAATCCATAAGGGTGATGTGATGCTGAGCCAGGACTGGAGGAGAATTTGGTGATGCAGTCCTTATCGCTGTTCTGATCCAGAAGCAACTTCGAACACAGCAGTGCAGCCCAATACACAGTGACACAGCCCTGATACATAACTAGCCTAGAACATGGTGATTTGTCATAACATAGTGTTGGCACCTTTGAGCCAGAACAGGCCAAGGATGTGTCCCTGAGTGAGTGCTAGTCCAGAACGTGGCTGTGTGAAACATGACAGTGACGTGGCCTGTAACGTAATTGCAAAGCCTGTAATGCAGTCACTATAATGTGATCTGTAACTCAGTGGTGACAGAGCCCCTGAGATGGTCCATAATGTGGCCCATGACAGTGTGACACAGCTGTGTCTGAGACATCAGCACAGTTTCTAACATGGTGCCTTGGCTCATAACTCAGCTATGCCTGCCCTGGTTTTAGCTCGTAACTGTTTGGACTTTCATAATTGACATAGGAGTTTATGGTTGGCTTGAATGTATTGAGCTTGGTGAGATCAGTATCTAGGGGTCTGTCTATCTATCCAGAAACTCAACTCCCACTGACTGCCCTGGGAGATGAAGGGGGCTCTGCAGCTTCCTGGATTAGGCCATAAATGGACACTCAATTGTCAGGTTTAATGCTTTTAATTCTTGGATAAAATGGGAAAATTATTATTTGAAATGTAGAGATTCTCCCTGCTGTTGAGCCTGCAAAGCCTTGATTTTAACAAAAGCAACAGTGTTGGTCCCAAACAGATCCTACAGCTGGCTCTTGACTGTAGCAAGTCTTCTTAAGCAAGACAAGTGACTGCTCAGGGCCCCACATACTCTCATCAACTTGCAGCGTAATCTCCGTTTCAACAATGGGACTAGACGGCAGGTCATGATCATGGCCTAATAGCTCTTTTTGTACTCCCTTCCTTTAGAACGAGGGCTGGAAAGAAAGCTAAACCAAGGCCCAGTACCCCCAACAGCAGTTCCATTAGGCTGTTCTGGCACTGTACACAGTATTTTTTAATATGTGTTGTTTCCCCTTTCCACAGCAATGTGTTTCCTAATAACCTACAATATTGCTATTAGCATTTCTTTCCCCTCTGAGAAATTAGTGCCCATCAAAGGTGATGGACATTATCATTTGTACCTTCTCTCCCTTTGGCTAGGGGAATCAGCTAGTTAGTCCAGCTTTGCACAATTCTGGGACTTGCCAGACTGGATCCAGCTAGTGGTCTGTGTAGTCCAGTGGCCAGTAACACTTGCTTCAGAGGAAGAAACCTTGCAGTAGGCAGACTTTGTTTATTATTTGCATTGCGGTAGCGCCTAAGAGCCCTAGTCATGGACCAAGCCCTGTTGTGCTAGGTGCTGTACGAACAGAACTAAAATGTGGTCCCTGCACCAGCTTACAATCTAGGCTACAACTCACCTGTAAGGAGTAACTTCTTTTAATGGGGGAGCAAAGTATCACTAGTGTTTTTATCATCATTGTAGTCAGGGCAGGTGAAGTGGAATTTGATAGTTTTGCAAGGCTGGGTTGCTAATATTACCCAATGATTTCAGCTTTATCAACAAGGGGTAGTTGCACCATAACTTTTTTTTTCTTTCTCTTGCTGGGACACAGTTTTAAAGGATTCCCCCTAATTCCTGTTTCTTTCACCAGGAAGGTGCCAAGAAGACAGTCTCCTGCTGACGGCCCTGTGTTTCCAGGAAAGGGGCAGAAATTAAAAATGTCAAAAGTTACTACAGAGCTTCTTTTGGAAAGAGCGGTTCCAAGATCTACTAGGCTACGAAAGATTGAGACTCTGAAGTAAGTGCAAACCAGACTCTCGTCAAACTCCAGTTGAATCCAACCTGGGCTATACCCCCTCTTTTTCTTTCTTTAAATAGTGTCATTGGAATATGAAATAATTAGGGCTGTCAAGCGATTAAAAATATTAATCATGATTAATTGCGCAATTAAAAAAATTAATCACGATTAATCGCACTGTTTAAACAATAACAGAATACCATTTATTTAAATATTTTTGGATGTTTTCTACATTTTCAAATATATTGGTTTCAATTACAACGCAGAATACAAAGTGTACAGTGCTCACTTTATATTTATTTTTGATTACAAGTATTTGCACTGTAAAAAAACAAAAACAAAAAATAGTATTTTTCAATTTACCTAAAACAAGTACTGTAGTGCAATCTCTTTATCATGAAAGTTGAACTTACAAATGTAGAATTATGTACAGAAAATAACTGCATTCAAAAACAAAACAATGTAAAACTTTAGAGCCTGCAAGTCCACTCAGTCTTACTTCTTGTTCAGCCAGTCACTCAGACAAACAAGTTTGTTTACATTTGCAGGAGATAATGCTGCCTGCTTCTTGTTTACAATGTCACCTGGAAATGAGAACAGGCGTTCTCATGGCACTGTTGTAGCCGGCATCGCAAGATATTTACGTGCCAGATGCACTAAAGATTCATATGTCCGTTCATGCTTCAACCACCATTCCAACAGACATACGTCCATGCTGATGACGGGTCCTGATCGATAACAATCCAACATACGGACCGATGCATGTTCATTTTCATTATCTGAGTCAGGTGCCACCAGCAGAAGGTTGATTTCTTTTTTGGTGGTTTTGGTTCTGTAGTTTCCACACCGAAGTGTTGCTCTTTTAAGACTTTTGAAAGCTCCGCACCTCATTCCTCTCAGATTTTGGAAGGCACTTCAGATTCTTAAACCTTAGGTTGAGTGCTGTAGCTATCTTTTGAAATCTCACATTGGTACCGTCTTTGTTTTTTGTCAAATTTGCAGTGAAAGTGTTCTTAAAATGAACAACATGTGCTGAGTTATCATCCGAGACTGCCATAACATGAAATATATGGCAGAATGCGGGTAAAACAGCACGGGACATAAAACTCTCCCCCAAGGAGTTCTGGTGACATTCTGGTGACATTCTTTTAACGAGCGTCATCAGTATGGAAGCATGTCCTCTGGAATGGTGGATGAAGCATGAGGGGGTATACAAACTTTTAGCATATCTGGCACGTAAATACCTTGCAATGCTGGCTACAAAAGAGCCATGCAAATGCCTGTTCTCACTTCCTGGTGACATTGTAAATAAGAAGCAGTCAGCATTATCTCCTGCAAATGTAAACAAACTTGTTTGTCTGAGTATCAGAGGGGTAGCCGTGTTAGTCTGGATCTGTAAAAAGCAACAGAGAGTCCTGTGGCACCTTTAAGACTAACAGATGTATTGGAGCATAAGCTTTCGTGAATGCGTCTGACGAAGTGGGTATTCACCCACGAAAGCTTATGCTCCAATACATCTGTTAGTCTTAAAGGTGCCACAGGACTCTCTGTTGCTTGTTTGTCTGAGTGATTGGCTGAACAAGAAGTAGGACTGAGTGGACTTGTAGGCTCTGAAGTTTTACATTGTTTTGTTTTTGAGTGCAGTTATGTAACAAAAAAAAGTGTACATTTGTAAGTTGCACTTTCAGGACACAGAGATTGCACTACAGTACTTGTATGAGGTAAATTGAAAAATACTATTTCTTTTGTTTATCTTTCACAGTGCAAATATTTGTAATCAAGAATAATATACACTTTGATTTCAATTACAACACAGAATATATATAAAATGTAGAAAAACATCCAAAATATTTAAAAAATTTCAATTGGTATTCTGTTTAACAGTGCGATTAATCGTGATTAATTTTTTTTTGTTAATCGCGTGAGTTAACCGATTAATCGACAGCCCTAGAAATAACGCACGTACATTATAAAATATGCAATACTTGATTGTGTGATGGGTACAGGGGCTTTATCAGCATTATAGGGTTGAATAGGCAAGAATTAGATAGTCATATTATCTGCAGTTGTAAGATCTTTGCCACCATGTATATTCTGCATATGCCATGTATTTTACGGCAGAACTGTTTAATGAGGGCCGGCTTCTGATCTCCTTACATTAAATAGCACTTTCCTCCATTGTCTATAATGGGAACCACTCACGGAGTAAGGTGCTACTTGCTGTGAGTAAGGGGATCGGAATCTGGACTGTAATGTAAAGGTTTAACTAGACCAGTCTGACCCCAATTCTCATGATATGTCAGGTGGGAAAGGTTCTCTATCCCCATAGAAAGAGAATTTCCCATTTCTCCAATGGGATGAAACAGCTGTTTGGGTTTTTTTATAGGACCAATTGTTCACAACTACCTTAAACCTCTGCTTGTTCTAGAATAGGATTCTGCCCTTTCTGTACCTCAGGCCATCATGGGCTTGGAGGTGGAATTCCACATTGGAACACTTTTATAGCGTGTTTTTATTTATTGATTTTTATTTTATTTATTGAAAGTAAAACATCATTTATTTTTTTGAAAGTCAGTCAGTCAGTTTGAAAACTGCCCAGGGGCTGATCCCAGGCAAGATGGTTTAGTGGTTAGAGAGGGAAGTGCTTTGAGGTGCATGAAAAATACACCTCTGTCCTCGGGAGCCAAAAAATCTTACCGTGTTATAGGTGAAACCGCGTTATATCGAACTTGCTTTGATCCACCGGAGTGTGCAGCCCCGCCCCCCACGGAGCACTGCTTTACCGCGTTATATCCAAATTCATGTTGTATCAGGATAGAGGTGTATAATGCATTCTGTGGGCCTGGCTGCCATGTATGTGATGTAAATGGATACAACAGACACAGTCTGATGAGAGAGTAACTCTGCTATGTTATTTCTCTTTTGGAAATAGTGTTCCGGAAGTTAAGTGTGGACTCTGAAAGATGTGAACCCAAAGAATTCAGCAACAGAGATGCATCAAAATTGCTACAGTTATAATTGTTATCATTATAGGATATGGAATAGTATGGGTGATAGGTGTTCATAGGAACAATAACTTGTTTCGTAGTGAGCCACTGACTGCATGGCCTGGGAATTAAGATACAGTCATTCCACTGTTTCTTTTCAGTGAATTGAGAGTGTCACAAATGGCTATGCTTTCTCGGTAAGTAACAGGTGCAGGTTTTGCCTGTAGATGTTAGCAATGGTTACTGTTCACCCACCAAACTTGTGGTTACACTTAACAACTCTCTTCTTGTCGTCTTCAGATTTATGCTTGAAACCTGTAGCGCTACACTCCAAAGTTAATGTAGGGTCAGCGAGATTTACTCAGCAAGTTTTGCCTGAGTGAGAAGTGCAGCAGAATGAGACTTTATATCCATTAAAAGTCAGATGTGTCCACCTTTGTCCTTACCTTTGGGGAACTGGAGACAGCATGTGTTCTGTTTTTGTTTTGTTTCAGCTTATCCAAGCTGCAGTTAAAGACCGGAGACTTGGACCCCCGGTTGTTTTCCCGTCTGAGACATCTGCAAAATCTCGATCTCTCTGATAATCTGTTGGACAAGCTACCTGCTAATCTAAGCCTGCCAGACCTGCGTGTCCTAAACTGCAGTAACAACCAACTGGAAGATGTGACTGTCCTGAAGCAGTTCCCGCTGCTGGAGGAGCTAAACTATGAAAACAATGTGTACCTGACAGTGAGTGATACAGTTTCCATCCTTAGGTGATAAGCAGTATATTGAGTGGGAAGTAAATAATAATAGTACCTTATATAGCACTCTTCAACAGTAGAGCTCAAAGTGCTTTACAAAGGAGGTCAGTAGCATTATCTCTATTGTACAGATGAGGAAACTGATGCACACAGAAGGCCCAGGGTCACCCAGCATGCCAGATCTCCCGTGTCCCAGACTAGTGCTCTAGTCATTAGGCCAGCTACAGGAAACTTCCCACCCAGGGCTGCTTGTTCGGGGTGTTCTAACATCACTCCTCTGTGCAACGCTTTGAAGATGGAAAACTCTATGGAAGTGCTAAGTGTGAAAGGGATCTCGGGGACCACAAAAATCCTTTTGCTACTTTGTACTCCACATAACGCTGCAGAGAGCAAGGGAGGTCATCAACAGAAGAGTTAACTGAGTTCTACACGCAGAAGCAAATTCTGCCAGCCATCATATCTGCACAACTCTCTCTGGTGTAGCTACTGGCAGAGATTTTAGTCGTGGTGATGTATGAACAGGAAAAAGCCCGACTTGACTTTCAGACCCCAGGTTGAGTTTCCAGGACTGGAAGTCAGGAAAAAGCTTTTACTTGTAAATGGAGCATATTTGATCGGGAAGTCTTGTGCGGTGCTAAATTATTTTATTAAGTGCCCATTGTGGAATAAATATCTTCAGTTCCTTCCTGGTGGTTTTGTAATTTAAAAACAAACAATGATTATTTGTTCAAGGGAATATCATACATGTGTTACCATAACTGAAACATTTTATCTGTTTTCTAGACCAATGATGACTATAAGGTCATGTTTCTTTTACAAAATCTTCGGCTACTCAATGGCAAGGATGTCACCAAATTAGCTAATCATGTGAGAGTTGTCAACAGCCGAGAGCTGACCAGCAAGGTAAGATGTGTAATGTTTCCCCATGCATGCCTAAGAAATAGCTTAGACTTACAGTAGAACTTCAGAGTTACAAACGCCTCGGGAATGCAGGTTGTTCATAACTCTCAACAAAACGTTTTAGTTCTTTCAAAAGTTTACAACTGAACATTGACTTAATATAGTTTTGAAACTTAACTATGCAGAAGACAATGCTGCTTTTAACCATCTTAATTTAAATGAAACGAGCACTTCATCAAATCTTTTTTTTTTTTAAACTTTCCCTTTATTGTTTTAGTATTTTACATTTAAGACAGTTCTGTATTTGCTGCTTTTCTTTGGTCTCTGCTGCTGCCTGATTGTGTACTTCCGGTTCCAAATGAGGTGTGTGGTTGGCTGGTCAGCTCGTAACTCTGGTGTTTGTAACTCAGAGGTTCTACGGTAGATACAATACAATATTCAGGTTAATGCCTCAGCCGCTGTCCTCCACTTTGCCATTGAAACTATGCTGGCAGCCGGCGTGTTTAAATACGGTAGCACAGTTTCATCTGCAGTGTGAACAGTCCTTGTAAATACTTCAGAGACCCCTTCACTGGCCTCCTGTTCTCTGACATCAATTCGTGATTGCTTTCCTGGTTTTCGTTAGTCTCCTTACACTCACTCCACCCAGCCTTCATGACCATCCACTGCTCCCAATTTAAACCAGCATGCTCAGCGCTAAAAGACCTGGGCCCTGATTCTGGGATTCCCAGCAGCACCTGTCTACCAGCTGTGCTGGTGTATAGGGGCTGCAAAGCTGGCAGATCTTCCCACCTGGAATTCCCCTTTGTGCCGGGGGGATTTGACAGCCCTCAAAGAGCTCGGCTTGTTTAGCCTAACCAAAGGAAGGCTGAGGGGAGATCTGATCGCTCTCTATAAATATATCAGAGGGATAAATACCAGGGGGGGGAGAGGAATTATTTAAGATCAGTACCAATGTGGACACAAGAACAAATGGATATAAACTGGCCATCAGGAAGTTTAGACTTGAAATTAGACGAAGGTTTCTAACGATCAGAGGAGTGAAGTTCTGGAACAGCCTTCCAAGGGGAGTAGTGGGGTCAAAAGACATATCTGGCTTCAAGACTAAGCTTGATAAGTTTATGGAGGGGATGGTATGATGGGATAGCCTAATTCTGGCAATTAATTGATCTTTTTAGCGGTAAATATGCCCAGTGGCCTGTGATGGGACACTAGATGGGGTGGGATCTGAGTTACTACAGAGAATTCTTTCCTGGGTGCTGGCTGGTGAGTTTTGCCCACATGCTCAGGGTTTAGCTGATCGCCGTATTTGGGGTCAGGAAGGAATTTTCCTCCAGGGCAGATTGGCAGAGGCCCTGGGGGTTTTTCGCCTTCCTCTGCAGCGTGGGGCACGGGTCACTTGCTGGAGGATTCTCTGCACCTTGAGGTCTTTAAACCATGATTTGAGGACTTCAGTAACTCAGACATAGGTTAGGGGTTTGTTACAGGAGTGGGTGGGTGAGATTCTGTGGCCTGCGTTGTGCAGGAGATCAGACTAGATGATCATAATGGTCCCTTCTGACCTTAAAGTCTATGAGTAGATCCCCTTGCAGCCTGTAGTAAATGGGTTTGGCTGAGATTGTGTGTGTCAGGGACCTTCAGCGTTTCTGGGCTTACTGCAACAACCCATAAGTATGTGGTTCTCAACCTTTCCAGACTAACGTACCCCTTTCAGGAGTCTGATTGGTCTTGTCACCTCACTTAAAAACTATCTGCTTACACAATCAGACCTAAAAATACACGTGTCCCATGAGTAAAGGTGCTATGTAAATGTATCATTTATTTGCAAATGCTTCCAGGGTGCCTCTTTCTAACACATACGTGTTCTTTAAAGTAAAAACACAAATGCAAAATGTGTTAACAAATCCTCCTTCCCCTTCCCCTCCCCAGTGAGCTGAGATCATATACAAGCACCTGATCAAGGAAATGGCAGACAGAGCAGTGTCTGGGCTTAGGGGTTGGCCATTTCTGGAGCAATTTTAGTAGGGAGCCTTCTGATTTCCATGAAGTATCCAGTTCAGTAAACCAAATCTCTCTGCCTAGGTCACAGCTCACTGGGAGAGGCACTTCCGAAGCCAACTCCCTGAGAAGTATTCAGCCGAGCACGTGAAGTTCATCAGGAAAAAGTTTCTGAAGTCTGCACAAACCCACGTCATATACGGACCCAGCTCCCTCGGTGAATTTACCCGATGGAGGGTAAGTGTCCGATCTTTCTGAGCTTTTTCTGAGTTGCCCGACACCAGGATTCTGCAGCTTCATTTTGTGCACTCATAAGGTTAAACTGATCTAATGATTCCTGGTCAGGGGCGCTCCTGCAAACGACAGTATCCGTCTTTGGTTTTCGTTGCTAATTAACTGTGGCTGTTATACAAGCGCCAGCAATACATTCCATTCCGGATGGAGTGATGGTCTTTACTGTCTTTGTTTTCTACTCGCCAGTAGTTAAGGTACTCATAGTACTTAAGTATTAGAAATACGGTAGTCATTGCAAGTGGCAAATGATTTTAATGGCAACCACTGTGTATTCACTGCTCATTTTGCACAGCTCCCATTAAAGCTAATGGCCGCTGTGTGCATATCGCCAGAGGGAAATATGCCCTTTTGTTTGAGAATTTAAATGGCATGTGCCCTAGACTTCCATCTGTTCTTTGTCTAGCTTTATTGCTTTTGCATTCCTTCCTCAGATGACGCCATTGGCATCAGTAACAGAGTGGGGTGCCTGGTCTACGTGGCACAGACATACCCAGTAAAACAAAACACGTATTGGCAGAAGTCCTACGTGGAGGTTAAGGTTGCAGTCAAACAGGCTTGTATGTCACCACATGTTGCAGAACTCTGCTGTGCTAATGCAGACAGTTCACCCTGATCTCTCATTTCTGCCTGTGCACTTTGGTCTCCCAGCTCACCAGGATCTATCACTAGCCATTCACGGTGTCCAGGTGCGCCCCTTGGTCGATGAGTCGCAATTGCTGCTCCGATGCACTGGTCTTTGGCTATCTTTTCATTGCGTCACCCGTATTGCTTCCGGGCTCACTGTATTGCCAAGCACCTGCTCCTTTCTCGGACTCTAAAAAGAGCCGTCTTTAAACGATCGTAACTGACCCTGGTTGCTAGCAGCCTCAGCAGAGAGGCTGTAGACCGAATGAGGCTGAATTCCAACCTCCTAGCAGTGATCCCTCCAGATCAGGAATGAGGCACAGGAGGGTGGCAGCATGCAGCCTCTTGCACTGCTGCCTCCCATACTGGACAAATTCTGTGACTAAAGAGAGGGCTTCAGTCTCCCTGCCTGTCAGCCCAGGGTCCTTCCACCAGCCAGTAAGTACACACAAAATATCTAATGGAAGCAAAGGTTAAAAACACCCTCCCCTATTACAAATTCTAATTGCATAGCTGAGTCAGGATGTTCTTGTTCTTTGTCCGGCATTAAGTGATGCCTTTTAAAAATGTACTTGCAATGCTAGGTGAAAATGATTGCAGAGGAGTTGCTGGCATCCATGCTGGGACAGGAAGAGAACACAAACCCTGAAACACAAGAAAGGATGGATGATAATGAGGAGGAGACTACAGAAAACCCCAGGGAGGTGGGAGATGATGATATTGCGCAGGTAAGGATTCTTCAGGAGATTCTTCTTGGTTTTTTTAAAAGAATACTGCATTAAAGAGTAGGGACCGTGCACTACTGCTTTTCCAGTTAGGTTTTACACCCGGCATTGAGGTCAGCTTTATGATCTTGATGTAACAAACCTGCATTCAAGAAGTATATTTCTCTACTAAGGAATCCCCAGCCCGGAGATCTTAGCAGATTCAGTTGCAACCTCATCAGGGAAGTAAAGACAGCTCATTCCATCTATGTTTTTACTTTGAGCGAGAAGGAACTTAAAGTCCTCTACAAAATGAATGCTGCTGTTATGAATTATTTGTATTCGGGTAGAGGCCCCAGCCTGAGATCAAGGCCCCATCGTGATTGGTGATGTGTATGTATATAATGAGAGATTGTCCATGCTCCGAAGAGCTTACAATCTAAACAAACAAGACAAAGGGGGAATAGGGGCACAGCAGGTCAGTGGCAGAAACAGGTCTCCTGACTGCTAGTCCAGTGCCGTAGCCACTGGACCAGGCTGCCTCTCCGTCAATACAGGGATTGCTTCACCCACCACTAAAATGCAGCCACCTCTGGGATGATAGGCAGCAGCTGCATGCTGACTTTCAGAAATCCTAACTGAAACGAGGGGTTGGTTTTGTTAACTTCTATTTTTTAATTGATTTTCTTACAAATTCAACAATACTCATCAGTTGCATCCAACACTTACCCTTCTGTAACTCAGGCAGCATCTCGGGTATTATCCTATTTTAACAAACCTTGCAAGCTAGTGGCACCTTCACCTGGTGCCAGCTTTAAGCTTTCCCAGGAATGTGAAGGCAGGGTTAGTATCCCAGAATACTAGCCAGATTTAGGAGCCCGGTCTCTGGGCATTTAAGGGAATCAGTTTTTGGGTGAAGACTTGCTCTGTATTACAAGCTGTCTGTATGCTGGCTGGGGCGGGAAACAACCCAGTACATTGCTGGTGTGTCTTGTAGGTCACATTAATCCCCAGCAAGAGAAGAGGGAATCACTCAACAGCGGGATCTGCGAGCAAAAGGCCACGGTCCCAGTGTAACACTGAGGAGGAAGTAGTGCTTAGTCCCCGAAAGTCCAGCCATTCACAGGATGACCCGACTCCCGATAGACCAAGAGCATCGAACCAACAGGCCAAGGTGGCCGAAGAGACTCACCGGAATGGAGAACAGCCTCCGAAAGGACAAAGCCACAGAAGATCCAGCCAGTTGACAGAGGAGCAGAAAAGCCAGGAGCAGGACAAAAGGGTTCTGACCATAACCCCGGTCAAGAACCTAGAAGACAAGGTACATTGATCATTCTCCTTTGGGGTTGGTTTTTGGCCTCTTGGGCATACAGAGAGGATCCACGTTCCGATGGGGGGATGGGAAGGTTCTGCTCTTTCAAGGCATCTTAACAATTCACGGAGCTTTCCCTGATGCATAGTGCCCCACTGATCCCTGCCTAGCCGAGCAACCCCTTGGTGCCGTAAGTGTCTGGAAATAAATGTAAGCAGCCCTGAAACTGCTCTAACATACAGCAGGAACTGGTCCATTTCTCAGCCAGTCCTAGGATAAGGGGAGCATGATTGGGGCATAAAGCCACCTTTCCGCCCAACTTGGATATAGCGCAGGATCGGAGCCCTTGTCTTCAAAACCCTAATGGACTCTAGCCAGGCTACCTAAGGGAGTGCCTTGCTGCCTGGAACACTTCATGTCCAGACACTGTTAAGGACTTGGAAAGCAGAGAGGCCCAGAGAGAGAGGGTTAGCAGCTGGATCTGAGGCTGTGGGACCTCAGGAAATAGAATGCAGCCTTTAGTCTGATCCCCTTCAGAGACTGGTGCAGACCTCCCAATTCATATGCAAACCTTCCCAAAGGTTGAGATGATGACTAGGTGTCTAACACACCAGTACAAGCAGCTGGGACCTATGTAGGCAAGAGCGGATCCCTTTTATAGGAAGTATTCTGCCCTTTTTTTTACACTGTATTTCAACTCCTAGCTGCAGTGACGGGGGCTGGGTAAACCCTAAGATCCATCTGCCTCTGGCTCTAGTCACTGATGTCCTGTTTAAACAAGGCCTTGGAGTAGAAGGCTTCTGATCTTCTATTCCCGTTCCTGGCGCATGTTTTCTAACCGCGAGGTTTATTGCAGGAAGTTATCAGTTTGGAGCCATTGCATTTTCTTCAGTGTCACAGTAAAGGCAACAGCCGGGAGGATTTTAAAACACAGCTCTGGTCCTGTGTCTTCGAGCCGCCGTTGGATTCTGGGACGAGGAAAGGTGAGTTTGTTCAAAGGCACCTGGAGAGCACTTTGCAGTGGGCCGGCTTCACAGAATGACTCCACAAACCCTTTGCGAAGGGTCTGGTGGGCATGATGCCTAACTGACTCATGCGTTAGACCCCTCCACTTTCAAGCAGTAGTTTCCACTGCTACCTACTTATATTTTTGACTATAAAATAGATCAGGATTCTCTTGTGGTTTGCGTGTGTGAATTAACCTCCCTAGAGATGCCAGCCCTCAGAATCGTTCCAGTACCGCACAGACTGGGAGCCTTGGGTAACAGAGAGATGATTATGATTAGTATAATAAGCAGAGGTCTAACAACAAGCCCTGGGATTTCTTACCAGTACCTTTCACCTTTCAGACCCTGTAGTGAGCACCTCCAGAACCATGGCCACGTGTGGAGGGGAATCTGTTTGTCTTATCGACTGCGAGACCGGAATCGTGCTGAAAAAGTATAAAGTTCCTGCGGAGGTAGGGGCGTGAGTACAGTGACGATAACTGTGTTACAAAACAGCCTGTTAGAAGGGTGGACAGGCATTAAAATGATGGGTACAGACGGAAAATGTCATTTGTTGATGCTGAAAATAATAATACGGGGTAAAACTTAGCTACCCCACTTGTAGGCTGCTGAATCTGCTTCACAGCCTAGAAGGATCCATGTCCTGCTTTTGCAGTGTGTTTCTTCCCTTTAAGTTTGGTCTGACATGCATGGCCCCTGACTGAATATTCATGTCATTTCAAAATGCGGCTTCTCACTAGTGCCCTAGATGGCTCTCTAATCTGTGACCTCACAGCCATCCTCCTGTGTTACCTTTCACAATTTCTCACCTCTCTCTGTCCTAGGAGTTTTTCACCGTTGCATGGACAACTCTGACCATGGTAACTAATGACGGTCGGAAAAAAAAACATAATATCCTGGCCGCAGCCGGAAGAAGAGGAATTGTAAAGCTGATTCATGTATCGGCTGATTTCTGCTACGGAGAGATAAAGGCTCACAAAAAGCCCATTGCTACAGCCTGCTTCAGCCCAACCTGCGAGACCCACCTCTTTAGTAAGTCTCCAGTTCTGCATCTCTCTAGTAGCAGGGAAAAGGCCTTGCTTCCAAATAAGGAGGCATTTTGTGGTCGTCAGTGTTGGAGCAGGTACTGGCAGGTGGATATTGATGTGAAGGAGTGTTGAGACGCACATGTACCTCACTGGGGCGTGTGGTACAAGTTTCCCCTCGGTGTCTATCCACAGAGGATAGGAGTTGTTACAGCCTTCTGCTGTAGAGCCTTGATTCTTTCGCTCAAGTGGTAGCACCTCAGGCTTTTGGCTCTAGAGGTCCACAGTGTCTCGCCCGTGAGGGCGGCCATCCCACCGAGACCACATAAAACCCCAACCATTCCCTGCCGAGGAGTAAGGAGGGTGAGAGCATGCTGCATCTTGTGGGTCAGTTGTGACTCAGTCCCCATGTCAAATGAGCAAGCTCACCCTGGGCTGCTTGATTGCTTCAGATCAATAAAGTGCCTTTACTTGTTAAATAAATTTAGCAACCTCTGATTTTACTCACTCTTACTAATGACCTTATTCAGGGCCAGATCCTGACATCGAGGAGAGTTTTGCCTGGGTAGAGAGAGCGCGGTTTGGTGCTCAGTGAGCAGCCAGTAATAACCATTGGGTTACAAGTTACAGTTGTATTTTCTGTCCAGTAACATATAGATCAGGGATAGGCAACCTATGGCACGCGTGCCGAAGGTGGCACGCGAGCTGATTTTCAGTGGCACTCACACTGCCCGGGTCCTGGCCACCGGTCCGGGGGGCTCTGCATTTTAATTTATTTTTAAATGAAGCTTCTTAAATATTTAAAAAACCTTATTTACTTTACATACAACAACAGTTTAGTTATATATTATAGACTTATAGAAAGAGACCTTCTAAAAACGTTAAAATGTATGACTGGCACGCAAAACCTTAAATCAGAGTGAATTAATGAAGACTCGGCACACCACTTCTGAAAGGTTGCCGACCCCTGATATAGATCAACCCCTCTTTTTTTCGCATTCCGTACATTGTCTTGCATCTGAAACAACTCTCATCCTGCTGTGCGCCCAGTGCCACGTGAATTCACGAAGGCTTAAACTTTCAGAAGCATCCACTAACTTTGGAATCCTCCAGTTCTGGGTGCCCAACTTCTGGAAGCATCCAGAACTAATCGACATGTGGCAAAAGTACGCTCAGGAATTTAAAAACAAGAGCCTCGCCAGCTCGGTAGATAGGTACTCTATCTGATTATCATTCTCAGCTGAGGGGGACTTTCACCTGGAGAATTGTTCTGAGTTGGCAACCATAGGGACCCGGAATGGAGGCAGGCCATTTTATTTTGTAGAGTTGTGGGTTTTTTGCAGGGGTTAACAGTTGTTCCCTGAAGGACGGTCTGGTGCCCAGGTAGTGGCAGTTTGAGGGCAATCATTTGATTGGGGTCTGAGTTATTTTCCGAATAATCTATTGGAAATGTACCACGTAGCTCTCAAAGCCAAAAAAGATTTTAAAATCTTTTGTACTTGGTGCCTAGCGTCCACAATGGGAGGTTCTATGATGATTAATAAAGGATGTGGAAAGAACTGGTGGGTCGCAGTCCATTGGGACGAGTAACCAAAACAACACTGCCTGGAACTGGCACTAATTGATGCTCTTATTGGCCTTCTCAGAGGCCTGGAAAACTAACTTCCCTTTCCCCCTTCGAAGAGCTCCCTTGAGAAGACAGATTTGGTATGGGAGAAGCTTACACTGCCTGTGCTGTGGATACAGGGCCCCAGAGCTGGGAAGCTGGCACTCTTCACCAGCAGTAAATTCACACAAGATAGGGCTGGGCTGCGTTGTTAGTTGGGCCAAAGCCCATATGGCTGATGCTGTGTTAATGGCCTCTCACGTGCAGTGTCATGTCATGTGATCCAGGTGGAATTTTTAAGTGGAACAAAAAGAAAAGTTGGCAAGTAATGGTCTGTAACTACCTGGTACCTTTTTTTGTCCCCCACAGCTGCATCCTATGACAAAAGAATTGGCCTCTGGGATATTGGGGTTCCGGATTGTGACTACAACTTCAAAGCAAGGTAAGTGTTCAGAAACAAGATTCACTCTGTTAAATTCTCCTGAGAAGCAACTGTTACAGGAGGTTGGACTAAGTGTCCATTTTATTTGCCAGCCAACTGATGGTGCTGGAAGTTGCCTCTATTCCATTACGGATTGCCCTGGTCCCATCCTGCCCAGATCAGTTCCTGCTGGCTGGTTGTGAAGACGGTTGCTTTGCTTGGGATATTAGACTGGACAAGCCACAGAAGAGCAGGTAAGAACCATGGGCCTGGGACACACATTCACTTTCCACAACCATAAGCATTCTGAGGGCTTTGGGATTTTGATTATAGAGGGCTGAGATGAGGAAAACCTATTAGATCTGGATATAATTCCCCAGCTCTTACAAGATGGTGGACCCCAGCAAGAGGTATAGAGAGCAGTTATTTGGCACGTATGATGCTCCGATCCCTGACTCCAGTAGCGAGCTCCAAAGCACAAGGTTTCACCTGGCTCTCACCAGGCTAGTTACTCCTTGGAGGGTGACACCAACAGATCTGTCCTCCCTGAGTTCTTAACTACCAGATACTCAAACTGCCCCCCTCTGGTTCGTTATCCCAAAGGCATGAAACCAGTCCTCAGTTATCAATTCACTTTGGCACCCACATTCCTAGCACCACAGAGACCTGTTTGGGATAAAAATAGACAAAAAGTTCACTTAATAGAAAAAACACCAATTCAGAGATGAAATAGTAAGGGAAAGCAAACAGACACAAATGACAAAGGCTTTTCCTCAGGCTTTCCACTTCTACATTAGAGAATGTCCCTTTTCTAAAACAATTTACCTAATGCCTTTGAACAGGTTCCTCCAGTACCCTGTAACTCTAGGGGGATACAGGTTTCACAGACAGCCTCCTGCCTCGAGGCTGTCCCTCAGATACAAGCTTACTTTTAAAAGACTCCCCTCCCCCTTTTAGTCCAGGGTTTATTCAGTGTGTAAATCCCCTCTTAACTTTATAGCTGGGTTGGATGGATGGCTTTCCATTAACTCTAATGCTCCACTGTTGTCTCTTTCTGACTGGACAATGGGTCATTACTTGAAGCCAGTTTCTTGAAAATACCTGGCTTAGGAGATGCCTCCATGCTGGGAGATGTAGTTGAAATTGTAGTGCAGGTATGTATACATCTCTCATAAAAACTGTCAAGTTCAGCACATTACACGCTTTCATAAAAGACCTTACTTGATACACTTTGATAGTACAACAATACAGTACGCAATCAGTTACTTCACGTGCTCATTGTTGGGGGTTTAAACCTTCTGTTCTTCCCTTTGGGTGTCAGGACCCGATTATCACAGCATAATAGGAGGCCTATTTCTTGGCACATCTAAAACTAGATCGTATTAGAGAATGATCCTGCCTAGGCACCGAGAAGGGCTAGATGACACACTATGTTTGCATCACTGAACTCTGTGAGACTGTCTCATTTAACGGGTCACGTGGTGCTTGGAGATGATGTTTGTTTATTCGGTAGCTGACCACTATTTAACTTCTCAATTTTTCATCAGGCCTTTTGAAGTGGCGTTCCAGTTTCCTAATGATGAGGGAGAAGAGACAGTTTCCCACAGAGTGGATGGATTGGCTTTTTTGAACAAGGATGTTGTGGGTAAGCATGAACTCAGTTCCCTCTTAGTTGGAGGCAGATTGCCATAAGCACAGTTACTTCCTACACACAATATGTCATGCTCCCTGGTCTCTGGAAGACTGGAACAACTTTAATTTGTACTACAGCTGTGGCTGTGAACATTTTAGTAGGTTTTATAATATTTGGGCTGGGGCAGATTTGGGACTGGAGCCATATACCGTGAATATGGTAATGTTACATTCTTAATATAAGGAGGAGCCTCTAGCCATGCAAGGCAGATGGCTTGTACTTGCTTTGGGTGTTGAATAGAACTGGAGAAAATGCTTTCTTGGTTCAGGGACCCTAACTCCCACCCTGAAATCTGGCAGGGTTTGGCTCTATGGGCCTGTCCACACAGGGACGTTTGCACTAACTCCCTGTGTGGACACTCACACTAAGGGTATGTCTACACTACGAGGGTAATTCGATTTTACTTAAATCGAATATGTGGAATCGATATTGCAAAGTCGAACGTGTGTGTCCACACTAAGGACACACTAAGGACAGTAATTCGACTTTGTGAGTCCACACTAACGGGGCGAGCGTCGATATTGGAAGCGGTGCACTGTGGGCAGCTATCCCACAGTTCCCGCAGTCCCCGCTGCCCATCGGAATTCTGGGTCGAGCCGCCAATGCCTTCTGGGTAAAAAAAATTTGTCGTCATCCGTCCGTCACTAACGCCCTCCCTCCCTCCATGAAAGCGCCGGCGGGAAATCAGTTCGCGCACTTTTCTGGTCAGTGACAGCGCGGACGCCACAGCACTGCGATCATGGATCACGCTGCGACCATCGCTGCACTTGTGGCCGTTCTCAACACCTCGCAGCTTATCATACACCTTTCCCTGAGGCAGATGCAGAGAAATCGGGCGAGGAGGCTACGGCACCGCCGTGAGAGCCTGAAGTCGGAGAGTGGCACAGAGCTGTCAGAAACCACGAGCCCCAGCGCCCAGGACATCACGTTGGCAATGGGGCATGTGGATTTTGTTGAACGGCGATTCTGGGCCCGGGAAACAAGCACGGACTGGTGGGACCGCATAGTGCTTCAGGTCTGGGATGAATCCCAGTGGCTGCGAAACTTTCGCATGCGGAAGGGGACTTTCCTCGAACTTTGTGAGTTGCTGTCCCCTGCCCTGAAGCGCAAGGACACCCGCATGCGAGCAGCCCTCACTGTCCAGAAGCGAGTGGCCATAGCCCTCTGGAAGCTTGCAACGCCGGACAGCTACCGGTCAGTCGCGAACCACTTTGGGGTGGGCAAATCTACCGTGGGGGTTGTTGTCATGCAAGTAGCCAAGGCAATCGTCAAGGTACTGCTCCCAAAGGTAGTGACCCTGGGAAACGCGCAGGTCATCATAGATGGCTTTGCCGCGATGGGATTCCCAAACTGCGGTGGGGCTATAGATGGGACTCACATCCCTATCCTGGGACCGGACCACCAGGCCAGCCAGTACATCAATAGAAAGGGCTACTTTTCAATGGTGCTGCAAGCACTGGTGGACCATCGGGGACGGTTTACAAACATCTACGTCGGATGGCCGGGCAAGGTTCACGACGCTCGCGTGTTCAGGAACTCTGGTCTGTTTAGACGGCTGCAGGAAGGTATTTACTTCCCAGACCACAAAATAACTCTTGGGGATGTGGAGATGCCTACAGTCATCCTCGGGGACCCAGCCTACCCGCTAATGCCCTGGCTCATGAAGCCCTATACTGGCGCCCTGGACACAGAAAAAGAACTGTTCAACTACCGTCTCAGCAAGTGCAGAATGGTGGTGGAGTGTGCTTTTGGCCGTCTCAAAGGGAGATGGAGAAGCTTACTCACTCGCTGTGATCTCAGTGAAACCAATATCCCCATCGTTATTGCAGCTTGCTGTGTGCTCCACAATCTGTGTGAGAGCAAGGGGGAGACCTTTATGGCGGGGTGGGAGCTAGAGGCAAATAGCCTGGCTGCTGATTACGTCCAGCCAGACAGCCGGGCCATTAGAAGATCCCAGCGGGACGCCCTGTGCATCCGGGAGGCTTTGAAAGCTAGGTTCCTGAGTGAGCAGGGCAACCAGTGACTTTTCAGTTTGTGGACAGAAAAGCTGAACCTGCCCCCGTTTCTTTACCCAGTCCATTTTGACTATCCTCTCCAGTTACATACAACCTTCACCCCCTTCCCCTTCCCAAAAAATAAAATCATTTCGATTTTTTAATGAACACCGTTGTCTGTATTGCTGTTTTCGCGGGAATATTTTAAACCGGGGACGCAGACTGTGGCGGGGGGCGGGTTTAGTGTTCTGATGCAAATGATACTTCTAAACTCCCGGAATGACAGGCTCCGCACTGGTGGACTGGTTATTTCAATGGAGCCTGCCAGCACTCCTGGGGGGGACTGTGTGTATGTGTCGGCTATGTGACTTTCTGGCAGGGGGGGTAGGGTTACAGATCCCCTGCTGCGTGGATCTGTGAGCCAGGATAAGGACCGCTGCATAAGATCTGTAACTGCCCTCCCCCGCCACAAAGTCACAGAGCAACCCCCCCCCCCAAAACATGAAAAGCACCTCCCAGACTGACCAGGGTAACCAGTGACTTCACTGTGTATGTGTCCTGATGCTGGACCTGACACCGCCTCTGTACCCTGCTAAAGGTGACTGTCCTGTCCAATTACCAAGCCCCTTCCCCCCCTCCAGACAGACTCTCCCTCAAAAGAACCTGACTGAAACAGTAATGAACAGAAACAAACATTTTATTGCGAACCAGACATGAAACGTGGGGGGTGAAACTTGGACGGGGGCTTGTGTGAGGTGGGTAGGAAAGGACTTCTGAAATTTTGGGGAATGTCAGCCTTCTACTGCTAGAGCAGTCTGCAGGGGTTGATTGAAAGTTTTAACGGCCCTTGCCGCCCCTCCTTCTTTGGACTTTGGGTGAGGGTGGTGTGGGACTTGGTGGCGGGTGAGGGCGGTTACAGATAGACTGCAGCGGGGCTCTGTCCTCCTGCCTCCGGTCTTGCAGAACATCCACAAGGCGCCGGAGCGTGTCCGTTTGCTCCCTCATTAGTCCAAGCAGCTTTTCAGTAGCCTGTTGGTCCTCCTGACGCCACCTCTCCTCCCGTTCCATGACTGCTCGGTGCATTTGTGACAAGTTCTCCCTCCACTGTGTCTGCTGGGCTGCCTGGGCTCGGGAGCAGCCCATTAGTTCTGTGAACATGTCTTCACGCGTCTTCTTCTTCCTCCGCCTAATCTGCGCTAGCCTCTGGGAGTGTGCTGACAGGCTGGGTTGGGAGACAGTCGCAGATGTGTCTGTGTGAATTTTAAAAAGGGAGTGAATTCCTGAGACAGATAAATGAAATTGTATACAAAGAACCTAGTCTTTCTCTGTGAACAAGACCATGCACTGAACCTCTCACATGCGCACTCAGGACAAGGTCGAATTTTCGGCCGTCGCCTTCAGTGCCTGTGGACTTGCGGAGGTCTTGGAGTGTTCAGAGAACTGTGGCTGGAGACCTGAACTTCTGGAGCGGGCAATAATGGTAAGCCGCAGACTTGTGGCTGCTTAAAACTCCAGCAGTAGCACTGGCCTCCTTTCACATTGAAAGCAATGCCAGTCTCTGCTGCCAGCAATCAGGACAGCATCAACTCTGCCCCTGTCCCACCCCCTCGCGGCTGTCCCAGGGAAAGATCCCTGTATGCTGCCCCTCTCCCTCCACCGCGTGGCTGTAAAGCAGTCCCAATACTAACATTCCCCTCCCTAATCCAAAGCAGGGCGTCATGAGCGACATAACCCTCCTGAGGATCCCGGACACCCAGAGAGAACGCATGCTGCGGGAAAGCATGCAGAAACCGGGGCCGTATGCCGCCATGCTATGTCGTGCGATGATCCCGGAGTACTTGATTGTGGCGTGGAGGGGACATGTCTGCTACCACGGAGGGCCCACTAAGATCGCCCTACCCCGGAACCTGATCAACAGGCTTGAGCTCTACCTCCACGAGACCTACGAGGAGTTCTCCTACGAGGATTTCTCGTCGATCCCCGGCCACATTGACCGGATTTTCGCGTAGGTGCACTGGGACTTTGGAGTGGAGCGTCTTGGGCCTGGGAATCATGTAGTAACGGACATTGTGAAATTTTTTTAAAATACATGGGACTAAATTGAGAAGAGCCTAAGACAGAGAAATCATGAAAACCCATTTGTTACCTTTGTAAATATTCCTGTTTTGTACCTGATTATTTTTTTACTAGTTTACAGCACTTTTATAAATATACATTGTTAATAGTATAAATATTACCGTTCTGTTTTAAATAAATGTTTACATGTTTTCAGCACTTACTGCTTGATCCTTCCCCTGATTCTGTGTCCGGGGTAAGGGATGGGGACGGTTGGTACGGGATCTCGGTAAGGGTGATGAAGAGCTCCTGGCTGTCGGGGAAATCAGCGGTGCCAGCGCTGTCGACTGCCTCGTCCTCCTCATCTCCTTCCTCCTCTTCCCCGTCCGCTGTCATGTCCGACATGATCCCATCCTCGGAGTCCACGGTCAGGGGTGGGGTAGTGGTGGCGGCCGCTCCCAGGATGGAATGCAGTGCCTCGTAGAAACGGGATGTGTGGGGCTGGGATCCGGAGCGTCCGTTAGCCTCTTTGGTTTTTTGGTAGCCTTGTCTCAGCTCCTTGATTTTCACGCGGCACTGCGTTGCATCCCGGCTGTAGCCTCTCTCTGCCATGGCTTTGGAGATCTTCTCGTAGATCTTAGCATTCCTTCTTTTGGAGCGCAGCTCTGAAAGCACGGACTCATCGCCCCACACTGCGATGAGATCCAAGACTTCCCGATCAGTCCATGCTGGGGCCCTCTTTCTATTAGATTGCACGGCCATCTCTGCTGGAGAGCTCTGCATAGTTGCCACTGCTGCTGAGCTCCCCTCGATGTCCAAAGAGGAACTGAGATTCAAACTGCCCAGACAGGAAAATGAAAATGAATTCAAATTTTCCCGGGGGTGTGGCTGGTCAGAGCATCCGAGCTCGGACTGCTGTCCAGAGCGTCAACAGAGTGGTGCACTGTGGGATAGCTCCCGGAGCTATTACCGTCGATTTCCATCCACACCTAGCCTAATTCGATATGGCCATGTCGAATTTAGCGCTACTCCTCTCGTTGGGGAGGATTACAGAAATCGATTTAAAGAGAGCTTTATGTCGAACTAAATGGCTTCCTGGTGTGGACGGGTGCAGGGTTAATTCGATATAACGGCGCTAAAGTCGACATAAAAGCCTAGTGTAGACCAGGCCTAAGTAACTTTGTGCACTTTAAAGCCTGGGGCACTTTTAGTGCAGTGTAGCTAACGTGTTGTAAATTCACAGCCTATCTTGCTGTGCACTAAACTTCTCAGTATGGACAACCTTTTAGCCTTTATAGTAGCCAGCTGTTCATTGGCCTCCTGTTTTCAGCAGCTGCTTCCCAGGCCCCACCAGCTCCAGCGTCCTTGGGTGCTGCTTTAAAGTACTACGGGGTGGAAAATCAAGTTTGTTTAATTCTTCCTTTAGTCTCACACAATCAGTCTGCTTAAGGCCAGGGTGGCTAGAAAGCTCCCTCAGCTATCACCCCACATGGTGACTAGATTTCTTTTGTAATAGGGAGCCATGTTACTGTCAGAAAGGCAGTATTTAAAGAGGGCTGGGTGGTTTGAAATAAATGTGTCTGAATATTTTAGGACATTCATTCCTGATACGCTTTTGCTCTCTCCTCCAGTTTCTAAGAGTTCTAAGACAGGGTCTATCTACTTATGGAGCTGGAGCCAGTCGTTTGAGGCACAGGGGAAATCATGTCACAGAACACGACCTGCACTTATTCTAGCTGAACTGGAGTGGTCTACAACAGACCTGCCCTACCTTACCCTCAGCACCTGCCCAGGTAAGCCCACTTTTACAGCTGACAATGGAGAAGGCTGGATTGGACTCGAGAAGCTACTGTTGGGGAAGGACTTGAAAGGTACAAGTTGTTGTTTTTTTTAAATAGACCTTGCCATTTCTGCTTTACTTACCCTGCCCAAGGTATCAGGTAAGGATTTTATGCCCAGCCTTGCTGCTCAGTTATTGTTCTGATGCGGCTTCTAAAATGCTAATAGCTACCTTCTGAACATCTGCAAAGCACTTTGAAATGAGGGGTGCTTTCACTATACAGGTGGGCAGTATGTTAGAATTTGTGCTGCATTTAAAACTGGTGGTAGAACTTCTGCCCAGCCCTCATAATAGTGACAAATTTCTGGGAGGAACCTGAATCTTAAAATAATCCACACTCTTTCCCCTCCTACTGCCTTACTTTGAAAGGAGTGCCTCCTAACAAAGACCACTGCTCTGAGCTGTCTGCTAGAGGCACCCAACTGAGCATTACAATGGGGACACTAGCAGTGCAAGACCAATGTTAAAACAACTTTATTTCAGCCTTGCAAAATAGTCATAAAAACATACCAGCTTGAGCCCAAAATCCACTCAGCACCTCCTTCATATGATATGACAAATGATATTGGACTAGCCCATAAAAATAATTGGAGTTGAATTTTGTAAGGTAGGTTTACTTAAGAATGGGATACATTTCATCTGGAAGGGGACATTCGTTATACTGGGCTCTGTCTCACTATCTTAAGCTATGGCTGCCACAAGAAGAGGAACATCAGGTTAATGAGTGGTAGAGAGTCGAGAAGGTTTTGGTCTTGGCCATCAGAAATCTCAACACTGCCCTGGTTCCTTTGCTCTTGCAGCAGCAGAGTATGTGTTCTGTGGCGATGAAAAGGGAAGTGTGTGGATGTACAATCTCAGCAAGCACTCTTCAGCCTGGAGGGCCTCCAAGGGAAAACGCTCAGAGAACAGAATAGCTCCTACACAGGTAGGCCTTTGGTTTTTATATTGAACGATATTCCCCATCAGTGAGGCTGTGCAAACAGGAGGCATAAGACAAATTACTTAACTGTACAGATTTGAGTTTAAATCTGATCATTAATGTTAGTTACTTTCATATGCTAACAGCACTGTAAATCTCTCATTAGATGGCTCTTTTAAGAAATTTTTTTTAAATTCAGTCTGTTCAATTTAATTCTAAAAGGGGTTGTTAGAGTCAGCAGGGAACTAAATGTGGGGTAAGTCTCTGCCTTTCCCACGCTCTGGTGCCATTGGATAGTGTAATTCTTAACCTCTTCCTACTGAAAGGCTTCTCACATGCTAAGTCCTGACAGTACCAATTTATAGTTGATGTTTTTTCACCACCAGCTCTGACAACTTGATGATCCCCCCCCAAACAGCTGGTCTTTAACAGGGCTCTCCGCATTACCTACTGTCTTTCCTCTATTAAACCACTGTGTATCAAAACCTGAGTTAAGACTAAAGCTGTTGAACAAGAGGAGAGATTTTAGATAACTTGAGAGGCAACCATTTAATTTTTTCCATGCACTTGAAAGTCTATGTGGTTACCCTAGCTTACATCTCTAATAATCCTCTATAATGGGTTTACTGTCCTAGATCAGAGTTGATATACTCCCAACGACTGAGGCCCTAACTGTTGGCAGTAGTCTGGAAGAGTCACCTACGAAAACTATGTGCTATCGCATGCTGTTAGCCAATAGCTACTCCACAACCCTATTTACTTACCAGTTGTGGTAAGATTACATAAAAAGTTTGTATGTATAAAGGGATGGACTATGGGGTCAGTGTTTTATACCCTCCCCCAGTGAAGACTTAGGGGGGGGTAGCTGTACCTTTCCTTTCTAAACGGAGGTAAACCCAAACCAAGACTGACTTTGTACAAGCTTTTCTGAACTACTCTGTTCTCTTGCTAGATTCTTGAGTGGCCAGAGCTTCGAGCAAATGGAGAGCTGCTGACTGAAGTCTTAATAAACAATGTGGTGACAGACCCTACTTTCACTTACCTTATTGCTTTAACTGGCGTAAATATAGCAGCTGTATGGAAGAAAACATAGCTTGTTCTTTATGGAAAATTTCATTCCTGTGATGTTTTGAAATAGTGCAGTATTAGTGATTGTTTCCAAGAGTAACCATGAAGTTTTCTAAACCAGCCCTTATCATGCAAGAGAGAAAACGCAAAGGGACTTGGCACACATCCTGTCATTGACAATACCCAATTACTTTTACTGTGAGTTTTCACAATTTGTGTATTTGTTTTATAGAAATATGATACTTAATAAAACGTAATACCTGTTAACTTGGTAGTGAAGAGATGACTTCTGGGGATGGGAGGGAATGCTGCCATAGATCTAGGAGGGGCATCAGTGGTACAAGAATAGATTAACTGCTGAGCTAGGGTAGCTAATCTTGTTCTGGAAGTACAGCTACTAAGCCCAATACTACATGGTGAAAAAACTAACAATGCTCCACAGGACAAAATAAAGTAGAGAACTACCCAGCTGTTAAGTTTCATGGGGTCTTACGTCTTTATAACAGTAATCAAAGGCTCTACACTCACTGACAGTAAATGATGGATTGAGCAAGTGGAAGTCTTACACACAGCTTTGAAAAAAGTTTAATAGCTCAACTGATACAAGACTTCTCAGACACTTACCATCCTACCTGCAAATAATTTATCCTGTACAGAAATCAAAATACTGCTTTCTCTGGGCAAACTAACTAATAACAGTGGCCCTAAATTCACTTATTTTTAGAGACATTAATTCTTACTGAAAAAGTTTAACATAATCCTTAAAGAACTTGTTCGACGAAGCAGTCACATCCACTATAATGAAAACAAACTTTATAACACAATCCAGGTTTAAAAAAAAAAAGTCCACTCTATTCAATTCCTTCTTGTTTATCTTTGATGGCAACCTGTAAAACAAAAGAAATAGATAACCTGTTTTAAAGGAATTCTGCACCAGAAAGTGATCTCATTTATTTCCTCTCTAAATAGGGTTTGAAGACCAATAATTTGAGCAAAACATTCATCACTATAAAAACTATATTTGAGATTAAAGAGATGACTTTGTATAAGAATATATGATTAAATATTTTTTAAACCAAGTAAAGAAACAATGGTTTAAATCAGCAGCAGAAATATGTGCATCTCCTGATGGAAAACAGGAAATGTTCGGAGGGAGAATGCATATTTATACATTTCCCTTACATTTTATTAATTACTGGAAGGCATTTACATGAAAAGAGGAAAACTTTCAAAGGATTTCCTGTGTGTCAACTGCTTTATTCTTTGAGATATCATTAGTTGCTGTGATTATATTAAAACAAGTCAAGGATATGATTCAATTAAGGAACTAGCAAATAGGAGTGTATGAAATTCAGTATAGCTTTATTCTGAAATGTTTCTCAGACCAATGGGATCTCAAACCATTTGAGGTTAGACACTGTACAGCAAGGAATGGAGTAATTACAGAAGGGCTCATAAGTGAAAGTATTATTAAAGAGTTCTTGGCATGGGAAAGAAAGATTTGAAAGGCAGAATTTTTCAAGTAAGCTGTTCCAGGCAACAGGCTTTCACACTTAAACGCTTGTGAAAAGGGAGAGAAAGCAAATGCTAGAGAGACAAGGTGTGTGAGAAACTGAACAAGATCTCAAGTGTCCTGTGGTAACACAGCCAAATTCTGCTCCGGCTTAGTGGAATTTACACATGGGTATTCAGAGCTGAATTGGGCTGATCATAACCTTACAGCTGTTGCTTTCATATGAAAAATGTAACTTAACTGTCCTTTTTAAACCAGGTCACAGTTTCAGAACTTTTCCCCACATTAGTGACACCGCAGTTTAGCCAGATAAGCAAACTTACCCTGAATCTCTCCTCCAGAAGGGAGAGTTCACTGATCAGGTCTGTGATAGCATTGGTGAAAGCTTCCTGGGGACTGTAGTCAGGAGTGGTCTGAACTCGAATGATGATTTTATGTTCCAGAGGATGTGGGACCTTGTATCCTGCAAACAACACCTGAGGGTCTTTCAGTAATTGCCTGAAATGGGAAGGGAGGGGGGAAAGCATTTAGAGGGTACAAGACACATGACTTAAACAGTTTAGCTGCAAAATTTCTGTAAGATCCCAAAGCATGAAGTTGGGTCTGCCACATATCACACCTTTCTAACAGGCTAATTCAATCCTTGGAGAATTTTTCCATAAAGATTTTTTTTTTTTTTGAGGGCTACAGGAAATGTTATGTCCATGCCAGTACATGCATTTCATAAAACCACTGCACATTTTGGCAGCATTGACAGTTCCTACCTTAGAGATCCAGGACTGGAACAGCAGGGATAATGGGAAATGCTTGGCAAGCACTGGCAGAGCATCTAATAGCAAGAACTGAGCAGTGGTGTTCATGTGAACAAAGCACCAGGGTATAACTAGAATCATTTTCAGCAAAAATCCATGCAGAAGAGCTATCAAAAGCATACTTCAATAATCTGATGCAGAGCGCCCAAGTTTAGCAGTATTTACTCCTACCACTGGAGGCCACATGCTGCTGTTCTGAGCTTATAAATCACAGAAGGGACTTACGCAAAAGACCTTCTGCATCACCAGCTATGAATGGATTAGCTCCTGCCATGTCCAACCACGTGAAGTCAACCTGGTTTAGCCCTGGAGATTCTTGAATTTCCTACACTGTTAAATTAACAGTTTCTTGCTTCACTAGAATCAGTGTGTACTGCTACAATGCTAATTTGTAATTTATAAAAAAAGTAGCCATTTGCACCTTTGCCATCCAGATTGAGTCTCATATTTTAAGGGCAGATGGGGTCCCTGGATCATCTACTCTGACCTCCTGTATATCACAGGCCACTACCACCCCCCAGCGCCTGCATTAAACCCAACAACCAATATTAGACCAATGTATTACAGCCCACAGAAGACTAGACTATTATGTGCCACAGGAAGAGACTACGAGGGATCAAGATGCATCAGGCCCAGTAATAGCAGGGGAAACGGTAAAGTGAGATATAACCAGATCATTCAGGCAAGCAACCTGCACCCACATACTGGAGGGGAGGAGGAGGGAGGGAGGGAACCCACAAGGTCACTGCCAATTTGACTTGGGGAGAAGTCTTCCCGTGTTACAAAGAACCAAATCTTTACCCAAAAGTTAGAGGCTATATGCTAACACTATGTGCTAGAGCAGGGGTGGGCAAACTTTTTGGCCCAAGGGCCACATCTGGGTATGGAAATTGTATGGTGGGCCATGAATGCTCATGAAATTGGGGGTTGGGGTGCAGGGTGGGGTGAGGTGAGGGCTCCGGCTGGGGGTGCGGTCTCGGGGGTGGGGCTGAGGGGTTTGGAAGGTGGGAGGGGGATCAGGGCTGGGGAAGGGGCACAGGAGGGGGTCAGGCTCGGGGAGTTGCTTACCTGAAGCAGCTCCCAGAAGCAGCGGCATGTCCCCGCTCCTGCTCCTACACGGAGGCGCGGCCAGGCTGCTCTTTGCGTTGCCCCATCCGCAGGCACCGCCCCTGCAGCTCCCATTGGCTGTGGTTCCCGGCCAATGGGAGCTGCAAGGGCAGCACTTAGGGCAGGGACAGCGTGCGGAGCCCCCTGGCTGCCCCTATGCATAAGGGCCGGAGCAGAGACATGCCGCTGCTTCCGGGAGCTGCACAGAGCGGGGCAAGCCCTCGACCCCGTTCCATGGCGGGAGCTCGAGGGCCAGATTAAAACGTCTGGTGGACCGGATGTGGCCCCTGGGCCGTAGTCTGCCCACTCCTGTGCTAGAGGTATGATGCCCATGCTCATGTACACATACTCCTGCTAGCTCTCATAGCGGCAGAAGTACAAACCTGCCTGAAACCGGGGGGGTGTATGTCTGCCACTGTGGCCACACTGCTATTTATGCTCACGCTAGGAGCTGGCACCAGCATGTGTACACGAGCAGAAGAATCGCACCCAGCTCAAAGTTTTACACATGGTGGTAACAAGGGCCACAATGAGAAGTGGGTGTCAAGGAACATAATTTCACATCCGTAACTACCACAAATAGGCCTGCAGACATCACCCAAACATGCTAGTGAAACGGCTAGTTATCCAGTGTTTATGGTTAGAGTCACACTCTGCACCTTGGCAATCTTCCCAGCTAAATGTAAGCTACTGCGTCACCATTAGACCTTTACTCCTAGAACTATGCAACAGGAATTGGTTTTACTTACGATTTGATAATATTTCCAAGTGTGTGGTCTTCCTTGTTGATTGTAAACAAACAGGCATTTGGTACTTTTGTATCCTTATTAATTGTGATCCTGAGTAAAAGAAAAATATTGGCATTAAAGCAAGTGATGTTATCTAACAAATCAAACCAAACTGCTCTATGCTTTCAGTCATAAATGGTTATCTTTAGATTCACACCAGATAGATCCTTTTGTACCAGTTTTGGATAAACAAAGTTATGAAGTCAATATGGAATCATAATGATACTTTGATTCATCAGAAGGAAAAGTTTATGCAATCCCTACAGCATTGCTAAAGCAGCACAACAGTGACATAAGAAAACTAAATGAATTTCAGAGCCCGGTTTACTTCTTTAAGAATTACTGTAATAGCAATTGCTTCCCACACAGCTGTAGCTGTATACTGTTATTGGCAAGGGAGATTTTTTTTAATGTGCCAAAAATTACTCTGCACAGTGCACTAATAAAAGGATAATTTAGCAGATAATTTTAAAAGCTCTGTGGGTGAAATATAGAATAGTTCGTCAACCTCAAAGTTGCACCATTTTTTAAATTATAGCTTCTAAATGTCACTTCACAAATACTGTAAAGCCACAAACATTTTATACTTGAGCTGTTTGCCAAATTGTCTATTTAGTAGACGCTGCCTTTAATAATTCAGATAATTTTTTGGAAGATTTAGCTTATCAATTTTTTTTCTGTCTTTAATCCATTTGTATTTCTGAAAGTTTCTCACTTAACCCATAACTTTGACTGATTGTGCAACTCAGAGACTAGGTAAAAGGTGCAACATGCAACCAATGCATGTCTCACTGATTTGGCAGCTGCAAAATGACAAACATAGCCATATGTACCAAATGTCACAGCAGAACAGAGCAGGAGTTTGAAATGAAAGGATTTGATTGGGACATACTTGTTTATGACTGAATGTCCTAGGACTGTGTACACACAATGAGACAACTGAAACAAAAATGAAACATCTCTAAGCTGGAAATAGATTTATGGTCTGCCACCTAATTCCAAGTCCTTCTGCCAATTGAGATTTTACAATAATAGAAACGTAGGGATGGAAGGAACCTCAAGAGCTCATCTA
>NW_020664582.1:1947140-1990046 GCF_002925995.2 Terrapene triunguis | reverse complement strand
GCTGCCCGGCTCGGCGGGGTCGAACTCGGGCCCTCCCAGCGACGGGGCCCCGCCCCCCGCACTCACTTCTTCTCCCCCTCGAAGAGCAGGAAGGACTCGAAGGCCGGCGGCGCGTTCATCCTGCGGCGGTAACGGCGCCGGCGGCGCGTCCGCTGCCAGCAGCGCCGAGCTCAGGTTCCGCTTCCGGGAGCACCCAGGGGCCCGCTACTTCCGCTTCCGGGGCACGCAGCAGCGACAGCGCCCCCTGCCGGCAGCGAGGAGAAATTGCCGCTCAGCCAGAGGCAGCAGCCCAGCGCCCCCCGCTGAGCCCGGCCCCAGGGGCGCTGCCCTCAGCCACACCCGCCCCGTCACCGCCGGCAACCTCAGCGCCACCCCATCGCCAACACCCTGGTTACCACCGTCGTGGCCAGCGCCGCCATGGCAACGCCCTCAGCAGCACCAGGCCCAACACCCGCCTCGATGGCACCATCCTCACCACCATCGCCAACGGCAACACCAGCGCCCGTAGCAACATCCTCACCAGCGTCACCAACCCCGTCATCGGGCACCCTCACTGCAAGCAACACCCGCTTAGCACCTTCGTGGACGGTGACTCTCAGCCGTGGCAGCACCCCCGTCTGATGGAGGCACAATACATCGTTAGTGATTGCAACGCCGCCAACCTGCAGATGCACACACCCTCTCGCACCGGGCAGCCCCCCACCCAGGGCCTGGGGTGCCAGCAGGACCCGAGTCCACAGCTGGCTCACAGGCAGGCCGGGCCTGTCCACAGTTCTGAACACGAAAGTAAATTCAATTAACTGAAAGGGTTAAAAAAAAAAATCCAACCCAACAATCTCTCTCCCTGAACTAAACTGAGTGTCCACAAATCCCATTGGCATTTTCTCCAGAGGGAGATGCTGGCAGGGAATGAAAAGCAAACACATGGCCTCATGATACAAGAGGTGTTTATTGTACATTCAAATACACAGCTATTTTTCTAGCATTGGTTCTGTACAGTGGATGGGAAGGTATATGCCCTGGTCTCCCTTTGACACCGGTCTGCTCTGGAGTCTATTTCCTTAGGTCACATACACCTGATCAGGGCTAAGCCACCTCTGCAACGAACACACCAGCCATGGCCCCGCATGCAATCTGATGAACTGCCAAAGGGACACATTTTCTGTGGCAAATGGATGGTTATTTGGGTCCCTACACCAGGCTGCTGGATTGTGCTGACTCCATGTGCTGCGCTAAATGATAACATTGCGCAGAACAGCAGGTCTAACCTGTGGTATTCTCCATCCAGTTCAGTGGAGGGTCCATGTGATCCAGCAGGTGCACTGTTCTGACCCCCAAATGGCCATGAACCAGACTGTTTATAACCTGCACTTTAGTTAGTGCAGGACACCGAGTAACAGCCAGGCCACCTGCTCAATAGTTTCAGAGCATCTGTTTACCTGGGCCTGAAATGCAGCATACGTGGTAGTGGCCAGCCTGCATTTCTATAGCACCTTTTGCCAGGGATGTGAAAGCACTTTTCGGACAGGAAGCCATTATACAGATAGTATTTTGCATTTCCTGGGATCAAGAACCACTTGACACGTAAGTAAGCTTTGCAGACCCCTGGGAGATAGGCATGGGGAGTGAAAATCTGCCTTCGGTGACTGCCAATGGGATTGCAACTGAGAACTTGCTTTAGCCTAATATATATTATCCGCAATTACAGATCAGAAAACAGACGCAGAGGTCAAGGCCCTGGCTTTCAGAGGTGCTGAGCCCCTCCAGCTCTCACTGATTCTTGCAGGTGGGTGCCAAGTGCTTCTAAAAACCAGCAATTTACCCAGGGTGGGGAGAGGTGGGAATAGAGTCAGGAGGCCTGGCTCAGAATCAGCTGCTTTAACGAACCACTTCCCCATCTCTTCTTCCTCAAGGTGTGGAATGGTCACTGAGCAGCCAGCAGTAACCACATACCATGCAATGGGGTCTGAGGTGCTGACTCAAGACTTGTCCATGTTCATTCAACAACCCAGTGAGACGGATGGATGTGCAGCTCAGGGACGTTGGTTACAAATTCCAGGCGTCAGCCAGCATCTCCAGTTAACGGATACTCTGCACCTCCATTGTGCCTTTCATCAGAGGATCGCAAAGCACTTTAACAAAGGAGGGGAAGGCTCATCATCCCTATTTCAGAGATGGGGAAACTGAGGAACACAGCAGGGTCAAATGACTTGCCCCAGCTCACACTGTGGGTCAGTGGCAGAAGAGCGTATGGAATCCAGGCCACCTGACTCCCAAACAGATTCCCCCTCCTCTTCTGTGGATGCATCACTACTGGCTTCAGTGCTCCAAGGAGTCATTGTGACCCTGGGTGTCTCAAACCCAGGGTGAAGCAGCTCAGATATAAGGTTGCATTGAGGAGCTACGATTTCACATCAGACCAGGCTTGACAAAACAGCTGGATCTTGACTGAAAGGTGAAAATAATAGTGGAGAGACTCCCTAGTGCAACCCTGGCAGAGGTGAGACGTGAAAGCTTCTGCACTACCTTCTGGATAGAGCACAGGCCCCCATCCCGCTCTGGGGACTAGCGAGAGCACAGGAGGGTCATTGACAAGCCGCTCACTAATGGAGACATGCTAAGCTGGCAGAAGTCCATGGCATGGCTTTTTGAGCAGCGGGGCGATGGTGAGAGCACACGGTGTCGAGGGAGTTCCCATTGCAAAGATGTCTGGTGTTGGTAGCTCTGATGGACGCAGCAGGACCAAGTGAGCAGGGTGAGAGGCGACGGAGTGGCTCACTCCAGGAGTCACGTCTGCAGCTCCAGGAGGCAGTTTCTGTCCCGGTCAGCTAGGGTGCCTGAGCTGAAGACGGCTGCGTGATGGGCGTCTTCGAGGTCCTGCAGCACCTGGAATAGCCTTGTGGGTCCGTCCACATTTTCAGGGTCTGTGGAGGTGCAGGGAAGCAGAGAGAATTACCCTGACTGGAGTGGTGCTTGCACAGCAGCTGCTGACAACACTACCAGCCCCAAGAATCACCAGAGGAGACAGCACCACCAGAAATTCGAGCCCACCCCCAGCAGCAAAGGATGATAGCTAGGGCTGGTTGAAAATTTTGATGGCCATGGCTGATGGCCAGGACAGGGAATTATTACAAGGTAATGTGGCGTTGTCTGGGAAAAGGGAGGAGAGTATTGATTATTAGATATATTGCTAATCACAGCACATGCCCACTTGGGAAAGATGAATAATCCATCAACAACAAAGCAATACCTCCACTTTGGCGCAGAAGAACGTTTTCATTTTTCTCCGTCAACATCTCCAGATACTTTTCCCTTAAGGGAGCAAGATGAAACAACAATGGGTTTTCAGATGTAATCCGCAATTAACCGATTAGCCCCACTATATTCAAAGCCAAGAGGCCAGAAGGTGCAATCCTGCACAATGCCACTGATAACAGGAGTTGAAGACAATCAGCATGAGATGGTCAGGACGTTGCAAGATTAAGTTCTGTGTGTCTGCTCCCCTTGGCTAACTCTGGACACATGGTGGCTTCTTCTAAGGACCTTTGAGCAGCCACTCCAGCCTCTTGTATATGTCCATCCCCCTGCTCACCCACACTTCCTTCTCTGGGATGTAGCCCCAGTGAATGCTCAGGAAGGAGGAACTGTTCAGGGTGATATGGGGTGTAGATGAAGGAGGATGGGGACAGTCAGAAAGGGAACACTCAGGGTGAGTGTCAGGAGATCCCCCACCGTGAGATCCATTAAGATAACGGAAGAACCTCCCAAGGGAGATGGTGAAAGCCCCATTGCTTGGGGCATTGAAACTAGAATGGACAGAGCACTGATACATAGACTGAAGGGAACAATCCTGGCTTGGGGATGGTCAAGAAGTGACCTAACAGGGATTCCAATCTCCAATTTCTAGGCTAGTCACTAATGATATCTTTCTGCACAGGATCCCAGGCTGCAGACCAGTGTAGAGGGGGCCCCTGGGGTATCACCCTCACTCTGGCTTCAGTCAGAACGCCTGGGACATGTGCATATAGACAGGTACGAACTCCAGGCCGATTCCGGCCAGACCTTTGAAACAGCAGAACTCTGGGCCTTAGGCAGATGATTGCCAGGGGCAGAGTGCGTGGCCTATTGGCCCCTGGGACATGTAACTCACTGTGCTGATTGGCCCCCCCTCCCTCCTTGGGGCCACAGAGATGGTCCTCCGCGAGCAAGAGAGCGGTGTGAGAGACTCACTCCATGCTTACAGGCCCCTCGCAGGGCACAGAAATGATTCCCTGGGTGCAAACTCCTAGAGGGAAACAGCCCCAATCATGCCGCACGAATCAAGCGACTCACCTCATTAAGTCTCTAACTCCAAACAGGTGTCTAAAAATTAACTGAGACTCTAGATCTGGATCCAGGGGGTCATTCCATTCCTGCAGAGTGACTCCGTGCCGGGTTTTATCACATCCCAAACCTAGGCGACAGCAGCCAGGACAGCAGGTTAATTTGAGGTGGGCCCCTAAAGGCGGACTGTTGGTATCTGAGTGGTGCCCTCTAGTGGATGTAAGAGCCAACGGGTTTAACCACACTCACCAAGGCATTCTGCGACTCCCACTGCTCTGGCTTCCCTGGAGGAGGGAGCGTCTGGGTGTTCCCAAGCCATCAATACAGCAAATTAACACAGCTCCGCGCCCAAGGAGACAGGAACAATACCCTGCCTTTCTCTAGCACCTGAGCCCTGGTCTACACTACAACCGAACTCCCAGTGTAGCCAGCGCTACATCGACAGGACGGCTTCTCCTACCGCCTCTCAGGGAGGTGGGGGTGGAGCACGTATGCTGACGGGAGACACTCTCATAGAAGCATCTTCGCTACAGCGACGCAGCTGCATTGGTGCGGCCTTGTAAGCGTAGAGAAGCCCTGAGCCAAGGGGCTCCAAGCCCTCTCGGCAGACAGCTAAAAGAACAAGCTGACGACCCACATGTCCCTAGTTTGGACTGTACCAGCCACAGCCTCTGCGGGTCAGGCACAGAGGGGAACCCATCCCACCCACCCACCTGTAGATTAGACAAACACTTGATGCCCAGGCATGCGTCTCACAGATGGGACCCTGAAGGCACAGAGAGGTCAGGTGACTTGCCCAAGGTCACATGATGAGGCAGTGGCAGAACTACAGCCCTAGAACCCACCCACGAGCCATGCCTCTCTGTCCCTCTGCTCTCACCACTAGACTCCCTTTCCATTCCCAAACCTTCCCCTTTGCTGGCAGGAGGCCGGGCAAGCACAGTACCTGTTTTATCCTTTTGGTGGCAGCAGCTCCATTTGTCTCCTTTGAACACTCCCGGGTGATAGGAGCCCAGCATCTCGGCGTTGTTAACGCAGACTTTCCTCAGGGCCGAGAGCCACTGGTTCAGCTCATTGACGCACTGAAACAGACACGCACAGCGGGCACTGCCCTATGTCCCTGCCAGAGGCGCCAGCCACAGGGTCCCCACCCACGGCCCCCAGCATCACTTGGGCTGCAGCCCATGGACACTGCCCAGCACAATGTTCATGTGCCAGACTGGGCGCAAAGGGCCCCCATCCGTGCATTGCACTAGTGCCAGAGCCTCCTCCCCGAACTAGCCGGCCTCACGAGGCAAATGAAGCATCCGCCCCTCACCGCCCACCATAAGAGCCTCTTCTGGCCCCTGGGACTGACCAGCTGCGTCGATCTCTGCCTCAGGACTGCTGCTCACACATTCTCAAACTGCAGAGCGTTGTGGCCGGCCTGCAGGCATAGAACCCAGGAGTCCTGACCCCCAGCCCGCTGCGCTGTCAGGGAAGGGGGACGACACCGGACGTCCACGGCCAGGCCCATGAGTTCCAGTCTCCGTTCAGACTGGAGCAGTCTCCCGCGCATCCTCACCCGCTCCCTGAACAGACACCCCCCCCGGCCTGGGTGACCAGCCCACCTTGCACTGCAGATAGGCCATCTCCAACTGCCCCGCCTCGTCCGCATAGATGATCTGCATCACGTGGGAGCTTCCAAAGCTTTTCTCCTCCACCTTCTCGGCCGCCCGGATGTTGGACAGGGTGATGAAGGAGCTTTTCTGAAATGAAGGGGAGGGCAGGAGCCATGGAAACCTCAGGAGGGGAGAGGTGGCGGTGGCCGGCCCCATGGCAGAGCCCAGGAGATCTGAGCTCGCCCAGGGAGAGGCCAGGCCCCCCTTAGAGGGGGCTTCACAGGAGAAAGCTGTCTGAGGTTGGGTCCATGCTGACCGGCCTCCCCAAACTCTAGAGACGATGCCAGCGGATCCCCTGCACTGCAGAACGGTTGGCCATGCTTCTCTGGCCTGTGCTCTGCAGTTCAGTCCAGGTGATCCGAGCGGCCCCCTCTGCCCTTCAGATCTCAAACGGATGGGCAGGAAGAGCCTTCAAGGCCCTGGGGCAGCTCTGGCCAGGTGCGTCGGGACGAGTATCCCCTAGAGCACAGTGTTCCCGGGGGGCTCACTGCGACGCTGGCAGCAGGTGCTGGGCTGGGGGCTGAGTGGGGAAGCAGCTTCCATCTGTCTGCCAGGTCCAGGCGGAGCCGTGGACATCTGAGGCCCCCCAGCCACTTCTCTTCCACAATCAGTGCAGCCCGAGCGAAGACGTGGGACCAGCAGCTACCTTCCTGAGATGGGCCCGTCCTAGGGATAGGCTGCAAACCACCCCTCGCTAATGGCAGGGGGCGTCCCCCTTACCTTGGAGTTGGGCGTCTTGGCAAAGCTGAGGGCCTCGCTCGTCAGCGAGAAGTAGAGTTTCTTAAAGGAAGATGACAGCAGCGGCCCTTTGCCTTTGCTCTTGTGGATGAATAAAGGCCCCTCCTTCACAACCAGCGTCTGTGCCTTCGGCTGGTCCACCTCTGCAAGCAACAGGGATGCCCTCAGAACCAGCCAGCTGCCGCTTAGCCCCCGGGCAGCCGCAGGCCTCAGAGCAGTGAGTCCCAGAGCTATTCCCATTTCACAGCTGGGGCAAGCACACAGGTCTCCTGCCCAAGGCAGTGCCCTGTCTGCTGGAGCACGCCGCCTGCAGGCAGGGCCGTCTGCGACAGAGATGGCAATTTCCTGCACTGTCCCTGGAAAACCTTCTTGGGCCTGGAGTCCATGGTATTAAGAATGCAAAGCTTATGCATCGCTGTGGGATTGCATGTCATGCCTCCAGGGGCAGACGGGACCAGTGTGAACCCGGGGGAGCGTTCTGCACTCCCAGGGAGTGTTTGAAACAATGGGCCAGACAAGAATGACCTTTGGAGGACAAACAGTTAAGTGGGGTGCCTAGGGAATCTCTGGGGAGGTGGTGAATGCCAACGTACCCTCCCCCCCCCGGTTATGCAAAGCCCCAACCAGAGGAGAGCGCTTGTGTCTGTGGTTCACTCTTGCATGAACGAAAGGCCCCAGCTGTATACAGGAAAGGCTAACCTATGCACAGGCTGCCACGACCTTGTAACCACAGAAATCCCCCTGGGTGCGGTGTGAAGGACTGCTCACCCCTTGCTGGAGCTGGGGGTGATCTCTGGTAAGCATATTAGCACACATGTAGGTTTTTATTGTTTGTAATGCTGTCACCTGAAGAACAGGGTGTTTGCTTAGAAAGGGCTGCGTGGTATCTGGTCACTGTGGGAAATTCTCCTGTCCTAGCCTCTGGAGGGGAAGCAAAGCGCAGACATTGGCCTTTTAGACAGTCTGGCTTGCTGGGGTTATCACAGCATAGGCAGGGGACTGTGTAGCCTGGGGAAACCCGAGTCAGGTGGGCGTGAGATGTGAGTCTGTCCAAGAAAGGGGATGGCTGGGGCCTGAGGACTAAAAGTGCGTGTCCTTGCTGATCCATGGAGCAGGAATACAGGTCCCCTGACCTGTGACAGGCTACTTCATTGATCCCCGTCTGATCCACCTTGCTCTATCCATCTAGGCTGAGTAGAGAGACTGAGTCCCGGCGTCCTACTTGTGGGGGCCAGAAGCTGCTATGCTTTTAGAAGAGGGATTCAGCCCAAAGCCACATCAGCGATGGCGAATCCCCCCCGAGACAGAGGGAGCAAGGTGTGGGGTCCTTAGGCCAACTGGCTCCAGCAGATCGATTCACCTTCCTTCTCCTCGATGTCTATGAGCTTGGTGATGAACTCCTTCATCTGGGAGATGCTCTGCTGGATGGTGGGCTGCAGAGGGGCCATCCAGCCTTCCTTGGCCCGGCTGGCCGCAGCGTCCATGTTCCCCACGGTCTGGATAGCCTGGCGCCAAACGAGAGGGAAGGATCACAGCACGCCACCCGAGCTGCCCACAGCTGTGCGCTCCGGGCAAAGCCAGGGCAGTTACACTCTGCCGGACATCAGGGCAGGAAGAGAACCCAGGAGCTAGCTGATTCCACTGCTGCCTTCCATCCAACGGGAGCATGGCACACTGGGTCAGCAGGCAGCGAGGGCTGCCTGGGGGAATACTGCCTGTGCTCCCATGCCAGCCCCTCGGCTTGGCTGATCGGAAATGCTGCATTGGGAAGTGCTGGCAGGGTCCCTTATGGACAGACACCCCACCCTCTGCCGCCAATGGAGCACAGCGTGGGGCAAAACGGGACTTACCTTGGCTAGGAGCAGCAGGGTCCGACTGGTGCGGGCATCTGCATGTTTCTCCCGCAGGTGGAAGAGCTTGGGGGACATGATGGCAGGAGAGAAGAAGCGGAGGCAGAGGAAGCTGGTGACGGCAACGAACTTCACGTTCTGCAGGAGAGTGGCCAGGGAGGGGTGGGGTGTTGGCAGGGAAACAGAAGGAAATCGCTCATTAAAACACCAACAGCAGCAACTTAGGCTTCCCAGGGAGATGGTATGGGTCTGTCAGCTGATCTCTGTGTAAGCACAATCAGAATCGGGCCCCCTGAGCCTCCGTGGGTCAGCAGTGTGGCAAAGTGCTTTCGCAATTATACAGCGGGTTCTCCCGCCACTGTAATGCAGCCACCTCTGGGGTGGAACGAACATGCCAGCTGTTTGACAAGGCAGCCAACAGTGGGGAAGAATCCTGCATTCAACTTAAACTGCAAAGGGGAATTCAGGGAGACACGCACCATGCTGGAAATGGGGACAGTCGAAAAATGCAGTTTTTTTCCTGCAGAAAATTCAGATGAAAGGGGGGGAGGGGGAGGATGATTTTTATCTCAATTTTCTCTGGAGAATTTTGACATTTCAGTGAAAATCTGAAAACTGGTACATTTCAATTTGCTGCCATGGTACCTCATGGGAGCTGTAGTTCGGTGCCTCATGCTCTCCTATATCGGTACAGCTTCCTGGTTGGACTACATCTCCCATGATGCACCATGGGGTTCCCTGGCCTTGGTGCATCATGGGACATGTAGAACAGGCAAGGAGAACCACACTACAATTCCCATAAGGCACCGGGGCAGGCTAATCCAAATCAAGATATTTCCATTTTCAGTTTTTTGACAAAAAGTTCGAGATTCTCCACGGCGCTTCCTGTGGGAAATAAATTATTTAGCCGAAACCCCCATTTTCCATCCCAGAACAGTTTAATTTCTGACCAGCCCTGCAGGCCATTGCTTCATTAATGGCCCAGAGGGAAGAGCGCCCCCTGCTGAACCACAGCGCTGCTCCTTGCAGCTCCCACCTCAGCAGGCCCCGCACTGGGGCCCGTCTTGGTCCAGACGGAAACAAGGCTGCGATTTCCAGCCAGGGCTGTCCCCTTCCCATCACTGCTGTGTATGAGCAGCAGGCTCAGGGCCGCTGCTGCCTGGCGGGTTAAGCTGTTCTGCAGCCTCATAGCCAATGCCTGTTGGAAGCCAGCCACAGCACGGGACAGCCAGGTCCCCCCGGAGAGTCACGGTCTGGCCGTGAAAGTCACCATCCCTGTCTCTGTGCTGGGCTGGCTTCTCTCTGGGCCGGTGACAGAAAGGGATGGGGAGGGCCTGGCAACCGACCTTGTGTTTGTTCTCCGGGAAGTGCTCCTCGACCCGCTTGAAGAGCTGCCTGAAGGTGGCGCGGATGGTGGCGGGACACGTCCTCACCGACTTGGCGATGGTGATGAGCAGGTCGGTAAGGTAGGACTGCAGGTGCTGGGTGCTCTGTTGGATCACCTCGCTCTCCGTCTGGATCCGATGGAGCCCGGAGCACCTGCCGGGCAAGCCGCATGGACACAGTCAGGAACACACACTGGGGGAGACCGTGTGCGTAAGCATGAGTGCTCTCTGCAGCCACGCAGCTGGGGTCCAGGGCTGCCAATCCACATGCTTCAGGACACATGCTGGCCACTGGCTGGGGTCAGGAAGGATTGCTGCCCTTCCCCACCGAGGTGAGGACTGCACCATTTGGTGCTGAAGAGTCTAGCTCTTCTCTAGCCCTAGGATTCCAGAGCAGAGAGAGAGATTTGCAGCCAGGGACTTACAGGCTTTAGGAGAATGCTCTGTTTGGAGGGGAACATTAGGCAGGTTTGTGATCCACACAGAGTCTAGGGCCTGATCCTCAGGTGGTGTCAGTCAGTGTAGATCCATTGACGTCAATGGAGCGATGCCACCAGCTGAGGATCTGGCCCCTTAGGGTACGTGTACACAGCAACCCCCCCCAACCCCCAGGTCAGCTGACTTGGCCTCGCGCTGAATAACTGTGTCGATATCCAGGCTCGGGTGGGAGCCCGGGCTCTGAAACCCAGCAAGGGGGAGGGTCTCAGCGCCCAGACTCCAGCCTGGGCCCTAACGTCTACACTGCTCTTTTAGCCCCACAGCGCAAGCCCCATGAGCCCGAGTCAGCTGCCCGGGCTCAGACTCGCTGCCGTGGGGTTTGGTTTGCTGTGTGGATGTACCCAGAGACTCTGGCTCTTAAAGATTGTGGGCCTGATCAAACTTGCATCAGGTCTTCATGGGAGTTGCAGCCAGGGGAGAGGAGCATCCGGCCTCCTGCATCCCCTACGCTCAGGGAGCACTGTCAGCTCCAGCAGCAGCGTGGTCTCAGGGCAGGGTGGCTGGTGCCAGGGCAGCGCCACATTCCTCGGCGTCGGAGCCAGAACACGGCTCTTGGTTTCTGCCACTCTCGTCCCCTGCCTGGCGCCCGGCACTGCCTCTTACCCGACCTCTTTAATCTCCACCTTGCTGGGATCCAACTCGATGTACTTCTTCTCGTCAAACACTCGGTTCACTGTCGGCCCCAGGACGCTGTGCAAATACTGCATCCCTGCCACCTAAGGAGAGGCGGCCAGTGAGACAGGCAGAGGAGTGTGCAGCTCACACACACACACACACACACACACACACACACACACTCCCCCCCGAGCATTTACAGGCATAGTCCTGCGTCCAAAGGGCAAAGCTGGATCCATGCCACGTGTCCGGATCTCTCCCCCACTGCAGCCCTTTGGCCAATGAAAGTCTCAGAGGTCACCCCACTGTCTCACTGAGGATGGGGGTCTAACGTTTACAGATGGACTCCAGCTACAGAGATCCAGGCCCAGGTCTCCTCACCGTTCATTGCTCTCAGAGCTGGGTGTTTGTCCTGGCCCGTTACAGAGATAAGGGCGGGCTACAGAGTAAAGCTCTGGATCCAAACTCCCCACGGTCACAGGGTTTCAGCTAAGACCCAGCTCTGCTCCCAACTCGTGGAGCGAATCTCAAGGCAGACTAGGGCCTGCAACTGGAGGGGGCCAGACTCAATTATCTAGGAGGTCATCTCCCGCCCCGGCATCCGTGGATACTACAAGACCGATAACACACTCCGGGGGATAACACGTGGCGGCTGAGCACGGGGCAGCACCTTCAGAAAGGATTCCATCGACTTCGAGGCCAGGGAGTTGCTCCGGAATAACGTGTTTGGCTCATCTGAAAATGAGAGCGTCACCCGTGAGAGACCTGAGGAGCCAGAGCAGAATTTCCCTGGCACGTCTAGCACGCTTAGGGCATATCTTGCAGGCCAGCCTGAATGTGCTTGGATAAAATAAGAACAAGCCAAAGCTTCACTTTGGAGCTCAAGTCAAACCCAAACTGACCCTTTGGGGGCCCTGGAAAAATTCAGGTCCCTTCCCCAATTATTTTATCATTCCTGTTGCGGTTTCTAAGCATTCCCATCATGGCAGGGTCTCCTGCACTTCCAGCCCAGCCGTGCAGGCCCAATGGGAATGGAGGCGACTCTCAACAGTCCTGACACCTAGTTCCCACTAACGTTCAGCCTCAAGCACGGAGCTGAGCCAACCCTCCAGGCCTTTTGGCGATCGGCCCCACTCGGATACGTGGGCCCACGTCTCCCAACGCAACATTAATCCAGGTGGCGACATTATTCCGCATGTGGTACTGCAGCCCTTGTGACTCCATCCTGGCCAGCAGACGTTAGCCCTGGTCACTAGGAGAAGAGAGCTCTTCCCGAAGCCTGGCTCCAGATCAGAACACCCCCCGAAATGGGCGGTTAGCCAGTTCCAGGGGGGTTGGCGTGTTTTAGAATTCAGTGCCATCAGTGGACTCCAGAACCATCCAGCCTCTTGTCTGTGACCTCTCTGCATCATCAGCTGTTTGGAGGTTGACAGACAAAACTCATCTGGGCCGGGGCAGCTGACCCGGATTCATCCCAAACCTACAGGGACATGGTGGGTTTGAAAGCATGAACCAGACGTCACCGTGTTTGTGACAGACTTGGGGGATGATGGGGGGAGAAGGGGTGAGGTGGGGAAGGGCAAAGACAGTCTGATGAAAGACTCTGAGCTTCCCTGCTTCTAAGAGGAAGGACGGTCTGGTGGTTAGAGCAGCAGCCCAGGCTATGGCTTCCTGCATTACCTGGGGCAAGTCACTTACTCTCTCTGTGCCCCAGGTCCCCCTTTGTACAAGAGGGATAACAGTCCTGCCCTGCCGCCCAAGGCTGTTGCGAGGTTGAATCCATTAAGGACGGGGAGGTGCAGCGATCCTCCAGTGACAGTGGCCATAGACGCCCCTTGGACAGATTCTCCTTTCTCGCCAGCGCAGTTAAACTCATTCAGAGCTGGGGCTTCAGCAGCCACTTGCACCAAAACAACTTTATCTTACTTATGAACAATGTCCCATTTTCTTACTTGCCAGTAGATGGCGCTCTTTGTATTCACTACTTACCTACTCAGAGCCAGGTAAACAAACCAGCCAAGAGAGAACCTTGTAACAGCGGTGGCACTGCACCGGATTTACATCAGAGAAAGCGAGGGGAGAACCGGGCTCACAGCTGCAGGACACGCACCTGGCTTTTGGGACGCTCGTCTATCCCGTACACATGCAGCCGGCTGCCCCTTACCTAGAATCACTTGGGTTGTTTAATGGAATCCCCGGGTGTGAAAGGGGACAGGTAAGTGACAGGAGAAAAATGGTTTGTGAATTCCTGCTAGTTTTACATCCCCGTAACTACACCTACCTCGCCCCTTTCATCGGTAGATCTCAAAGCACGTTCCAAAGAAGGTCAACAGCATTATCCCACTTTACAGGTGGGGAAACTGAGGCACAGAGGGGCAGTGACTTGTCCGAGGCCAGCCAGCAGAGCCAGGAATAGAACCCAGGTCTGCTGAATCCCAGTCCCGTGCTCTATCCACTAGGGACCCAGACCATTTGACTCTAGCCAGGTCACTCGCGGCTAGTGTAATAACAGGCTCCTCCCCATAGCCTCGTGCCTCACCCGTTTTATCCAGCTCCAGCTTGAAGAGGAGATCCAGGAACTCTTTGGCCAAGCCTTGGCCTAGGAAGAGCTTGACGAGGTTGATGGCCACTTCCTGCCTGCACTCCGCCGTCGTGGTTTCGTCGATCAGGGTGATTAAGCGAAGCTTCCCATCCTGCTGGGAAGAGGAGTGGGGGCCGCAGTGAGTGGAAGAGGCAGCCAGGATAAGGCCTTCCCCCTCGGCAGGGCAGAGCTGGGTTCTGGGGAGTTTTCTTGGCTGCTGGCAGCTCTGTCTCCAGAGTGGGTACAGCATGGGCATTGGCAGAGCCGGGGTAACCAGCCCTGCTTGGCCTGACAGCGGGGTTCGAAACCCTGCATCCTCAGTGGTAAAAGCACGAGCCTCTGCCACCTGAGCTACAGGAGTCACTCCCTTAGCTGCCAGCTGTAGTAGACTGTTGTCCTCTTATGTGGGCCAGCCACTGGACAGAGACAGACAAAGACCACACTCGCTTCGTGTGGCTTACACTCGCTTCCCCCATGCAGCCCCGCCAAAACGCCTTACAGACTGTAGGCTGCTTGGGGCTCGGGCCATCTCTGTTGTGTGTTTGTACAGCACCTATCACAACGGGGTCCTGGGCTCCGTAGCTCGTTGCCAGTCTTAGGGGCCTGCAGGGACTGAGGGGTGGCTGACCGGGCGCTCCTACAGTGACAGATTATTTGAGTTCCGAAGGGCGTTTAACTGGTTTAATTCTTTTGATAGCTTAATGTACCTAGCACACATGCGCCTAAAACATTTGCTCATGTGCATGGATGAGCATGTGCGGTAACCACTGGAACAGCTTCCCAAGGGATGTGGTGGATTCTCCCTCACTTGGGATCTTTACGTCCAGTCTGGACATCTCTCTAAACTCAATGCTCTAGTTTACCCTCTGGTTATGGGGCTCCATGCAGGAATCGCTAGGTCCGGTCTCTGAAGAATAGACTAGATGATCAGAGTGGCCTGAAAAAAAATCTAGGACTGTGAATTTCTGTTCTGAATGGGGGTGATGCCGGGAAATATTAGCCATGTGCCCAGCCTCCCAGCTGTGTTCTGCGTGGGATGGTGTGGTGCAGCCAGCTCACCTTGGGCCCCGCTTTTACTTCTTGGCACAGCAGCTGGACCAGAGGCTGGTAGTAACTGCCTGGCAGCACCGTCTCATCTCGAAGCCTCACCTGCAGCTGCAGGGAGCCCAGGTTGCCTCTGAAATGGACGGAGCACAGAACCAAAGAGTGGAGAGAAGCCAGAAACTGGGAATGAGCAACAGGGGCTGGATCACTTGGTGATTCCCTGTTCTGTTCATTCCCCTGGGGCACCTGGCATTGGCCGCTGTCGAAAGACAGGATACTGGGCTAGATGGACCTTTGGTCTGACCCAGTAGGGCCACTCTTATGTTCCTATGAGATACCACGTGTGCCAGGACCAACGAGGACACCCACCCGATCGTGGTGCGCAGAAACCCCACGGACGGGCGTCCCCCGGAAGGGCTGGCACAGAAATACAGACGCAGAGGGGAGAGCACTCCCTAGTGCATCGCCCGCCCTGCTCCCTGCAAGCCCCAGGAACGGTGGGGTCAGCACTGCCTCGGAGGGAGAGCACCCCCTGCTGAATCCCCTGGCGTTCTCTCTGCATTTTATGGCACGAAAACGTAACTGGATAATGACAGACTCACTCATCCACTCTGGGCTTGGATTTATCTGGCCTCAGCCTGAACCATCCTTCCTCTTGCTGAATGGTCTGTGACCCCTGGATATTAAACACCACCTAGGAAGGAACACAGGAGGAGAAAGCTGGCAAGGAAAACCGACCGGGTTACCACAGGGCACTTTCGCTATCGAATCACTTCTGGAATAGTTCTGACGAGTGTCACCTGCTACTTCTCTCACCGTTAGCTCATTCTCATGGCCAATTGCACGTATTACACCACCACCTAGGAGGCAGCAACTGAGATCGGGGCCCCCCATGGCGCTGTCCGTGCACATAATGAGAGACTGTCCCCCCTTCCACCCCTCCCCCAAGACGCTTACAGTGCAACAGACAAGAGAGCGCCAGGGTGGGAGAAAGGATTTCAGATGGGGAATGGAGACCCAGAGAGATCAGGTGACTTGCCCGAAGACCCACGGGAAGGCTGTGGCAAAGGTGGGAACTGACACCTGGTGCAGTGCCTTAATCCTGAACGCCCCCTTCCTCCACTAGGCCATCCTCAGGATGCTGGCGGCTAGCCTAGAGATGGCCCAGACCCAGATGCTTCTATCTGAACCCCCAGCCTGCCCCGGAACTTCAGTGGTTTGGATAAAATAATAATGAAAACACTTCACCTCTCTACCTAACTTCACCAAGGGACTGGCAGCACTTTACGAAGGAAGGGAGAATTATTTCATCCTAACTTAGATGTAGATACTTGGGTAGAAACTTTTCTCTCTTGGATTTTACAGTGATGGGAAGTACCTGAGCCCCTCCCCATCTTTAACACGCTTATCCTGCGAGGCAGGGCGGTGCTGCCATCCCCTGGTATAGATGAGGCACAGAGAGGCTACAGGACTTGCTCAAGGTCACACGGGAAGGCTGTGGCAGAGCTGGGAATTGACTCCGGGTCTCCTGAGTCCCAGACTAGCGCCTTGACCACTGGGCCATCCTGCCTCCATTTTAAAGATGGGGGAAACTGAGGCACCGGGCGGCAACATGGCTTACCAAGGCTACAGAGGGAGTCAGTGGCAGCGCTGGAACTGGACCTCAATGTCTGATCCATGAAGCTTATTAAATATTAAATCCTAATGACTGTATAAGAACCAGGCCAATGGAGGTGGCTCGGATCAGCTGGCGGTCGCCCCTCACCTTCCCCAGGAAGTCGTTCCTGCTGACGAGATCCCAGTCCCACACCTCAATGCAAAGCTTCTCTGTGGCTGACTCGTCCAGGTCAAACTCAAAGGTCTCGTTCCAGCGGGGGTAGCAGGATTTCTTGACCACCTTTGGGCAGGGCAAAGCAGTACAGCTTTAATCACCCTCCCGAGTGGGATCTGTAATCCTCCACTAAGCAGCTCAGGACAAGGGACCAGTGTCTCACCGAGCCACCAAGGGAAAAATAATGGGTTTTTTTTTAAACAAAGAGAGTGTTCTTACCTGCGTCACTAACAGCCCTTAGATTATCAACGTGGGAAGAATTGTAAAAGCCTAGTGCCCGATTCTTCCGGGCCTTGATTCCTGACCCGATTCACTGCGGCTCTGCACCTTGTGTGGTCGTCTGCATCAGTGCAATGCGCCTCAGGCCCACTTTGCACAGTGTGAGGGACCACGCAAGGCACAGGACAGGGAGTGTCAGAGACGGCCTCAAGCCACAATCGCCAGAGGTAGATCTCCAACCCCTCAGCGCTGAGGAGTGGTGAGAGGCCAAGGGTTTGGAGCAGCCCGTTATAAAAAGAGGTGGCGTATGCAAAATTCAAATGCAGATGTCTAACGAAGTCTGGGCTTTTGGGGCCAGTCTCCATCGATTTGTCACCCTGGCTGTTCTTAGTTCCCTTTTTGCCCTTTGGACAGCGGAATTACGCTCATCAAATTTCACCTCTGTCTTTTCTCTTTCTAATCAGTTTCACTGCTGAGGCCCAGATTCCTAGTTACTCTAAGGCCTTGTCAATGGTTCTGGCAATCTAAAGGGGCACTAAAGTGCATATAAATTTACATTTAAGACCACCAGAAGGCCTCTTTTCCCTGTTAGAGTGGTATAGTGAGGCCTTAGTGTCACTGAGAATTCAGGCTTTTGATTCTCATGCACTATAGATCCCAAACACAAACGTTAACCCTCACCCCTCACAGCCCCCTGTTGCCATTACGCAGTGTTACCACGCTTGTGATTTCATAGTGAGTCTTGCCATAGGACACGTTTCACGGAAAGCCCCAGCTCCTGGAGTCATGTGATTATGGGGGGAAATCGTAGCTTTCATTTTATAGAAGTAAGTTTCTAGCTCTCAAAGGCAAAAATGTGACCCAAAGGTTCAAAACAGCAAAGGCAAATAAAAAGAATCCAATTTTTTTTAAGCCAATCTCATGATTTTTGAGGGGACGTTTGTGGTTGTCAGTACTGATGCCTTTTTTCATTTGTAATTGTGCAATCATTTCGATCCTTATTAGCTCTGGTAAAACTTTCTTTAAAAACAAAAACCCCCTTACTATACAAACGTTAAACTTTAGGTCTAAACTACCTACGTTTCCATCCCCAGGGTCAGCAGATCTCTCAGTCTGCTGACTTCTTCCCACAGGAAAACAGTTAACGGCTCTAGATCGTTCCTATGCATGGTTTGCCCATCCAGGAACACGGGACTTGCAGAGACCTCCTGGGTCACTGAGTCTAGTATGCTGCTATTGCGGGCAAGAATCCCATTCCTAAATTTATCAAGTCCCACCTTAAAACCAGGTAGGTTTCTTGCCCCCCACTACTCCTGTTGCATTCCAGAGCCTCACTCCTCTCATGGTCAGGAACCTTCTAAATTCCAGCCTCCGTTTTTTCAAGGTCAGTTTAATCGGCATTAGTTCTTGTGCCAAGATTGTCATTTAGCTTCAGCTGCTCTTCCCCCTCCCTAGCATTTATCCTCCTGCCGTATGTCGAGAGAGCAACTGGATCCCTTCCCCAGATGGGCATAACTACTTCCCCATAACCAGACGGTACCAGTCGGATTGTCCCTGCTCTGCTAGGCAGGAGGTGCTGACCTGGACTGAGAGTCTATGCCCACATGTCTGGAGCTAATTTATACTCCTCTACTAGGTCACTGCAAAGAAGCCTAGGCCGGATACAGACAGTGCCGAGCTGTGAGCCTGGCAACGACAGGAGTCAAACAGGGCCCTAGAAATGGGGCCACGCTGCAATGTTTCGATTGGGGTGCCAATCCCCCCTCCCAAAGCCTGGGGTCGCTCAGACCTCGGGAGTCTGGGTCAGGCCCATCCTGAGGCAGTTCGTCTTCTATCCAAAATAACGTCACCGAAATGGCTCACACCGCCGCACCTGAGCGGTTTCCCTCCCTGAGTCCTGAACACGACAAGGGCTAAATTCTGGCCTGACGTACACCTCCCCTGAGCCACCCCGTTAGCGCCAACGGACCATCCGCACAGAATGAGGCTCCTAGCGCTCCAGTCCCAGTGATGCTCACATGTAACTCACTGATCCATCCAAGAGTAACCTCCTCCCCTCATGCTGTGTCCACGAAGGGAACAAGACCCACCATGCTGATTCCCTTCTCCAAGGGGGGAACCAGGGATGCAAAGGCAGAAGGGAGTTTCTAGCATGGGCTGCATTCCTCCCTGTTCCCACAATGGACTCAGACACCCCGCCCAGCTCTCTCGACTCACCGAGCTCTCCTGGGTCTTGCTGTTGTAGCGAACTCTGACGAAGGGATCGGAAGCGCCGTTCCGGTCTTTCCGAGCCAAATCCCTGCGAGAGAGGAGGAATCAGAAGGGCCTTGGCACAAAAGAGCCTCTGACTCGAACTGGCAACATTTTCCAACGGAAACAGGTCAGTGCAAAATGCAGATTAAGGTCGACCGAAACATTTCGCCAATCGGTGGCGGCCCAGAACCAAACTCATTTTGGACACGGTTCGTTTGGACGTTTTCCAAGTGACTTTTTATTTAGAAATCTCCTTCAGTTTTTTCCCAACGTAAAAAACATACAATTAAAACAAAAATGCTCAAAATTTAAATGAAATGTTTCATTTTTGTTGGAAATTTTCCAAAAAAAAAAAAAAATTTTTGTTGTGGGTCAACCGGAAACAAAACAAAAGAGGTTTTTTTGGAACTGCCATTGAACGAAAAACAAAACAAAAATCAGTTCTGCCTGTTTTAGGGGAACCTGCAAGATCCTCACGCTTCCTACCGAAAGCACAAAGGAACGGGGGCCAGTTCATGGTGCGCACCATAAAGGAATCTGCTGCTTAACCAAAGCAGCTTTCAAATGCGTGGTCCCTCCTCGGTTACTCCTGGCTGCTGCATGCGTACAGGGCCAGAGGAAGGAAGCGGAACAAGCTGCAAGTCCATAACTGGCGTGAATGTTGATGGGAAGGTGGGGGAGTCACGGATCCAGGGAGGGATCTCCCACGTGCCCCAGTCAGGGCTAGGAGAGAAGGGCAATAACTTCATTCCCCATGGGCTACCAGCTGCTTCCACAGAGCTCCTGTACGTGTCACACAGGGCTGTGGCGTGAGCAGGAAACGCTGTCCCAGGATCCCTTGGTGGGGTAGGGCCATTGACAGGTGCAGGTCTGGCAGCACTGGGCGATCCAGACTGGCCACCGAAAGCCGCCCGCGGCGTGGCATCCCGGGGTGCCAGCTGTTGCTTGGTAACCAAGGGCTAACTGCAGCTCAGTGTCCCCTGCTCTTTGTATGAGCGCTCGGGGGAAAGCCAACAACAGTGGTGCTCGGGGGAAGATGGGAGAGAACTCCTTTGGGAGCGTCAGGCTAGGCTCCCCCGGTCATGGGAATTGCAGACTGGTCCAATAGCCCGTCTCTGGGAGTGGCCAATATCAGCTGCTTCAGAGGAGTCATCTTTCTAACGCCCATCAGTCAGAGGCTAGCTGGAAGAACGAGAGTTTACATTCCTTCCCACCTTTCTCTTTTCTTTTTTCATCCCCGCTATCATAACCCTGGAGCTTCTCATTATTCATATATGGCCAATCCCTTTCGCCATCCTTCTAAGCTCTTGGCCTCCGTGACATCTTGTGGCAAGGAGTTCCACAGGCCAACTGCACGGTGAGTAAACACTTATTTCTTCATGTGTGTCTGTCAGCGACATTCCTTGTACTTACATTGCAAGACAGAGTGAACAGAAAGGCCTGATCTACCTTCTCTCTATCATTCGTTATTGCAGTGTGTCGCCTTGCTCAGGTAAGCGGGCCTCTCTTTCGCGCTCCTTTTTCCAGACCTCTAATCATTCCTGTCGTCTGAGCCCTCTCTACTCCTGCGCTATCCTTTTCAATGTCGCGTGACCAGGGGGGATATATTATTTCAGATAAGGACACGCTACCGATTTATATATCATCATCATGCTAATTTCGGGAATGTGCTTCACTCCAGGCCCGAGGCAGCGTTCTCACTCTTTTGTTGCTTACGGTAACTCGGTCTGATCTCTGGCTAGAGACGCCCTCCCTAGAGGCAAACCCCTTGCTGACTGCGTCTGTGCTTGGTCTCTGCAGACCCAGCGCAGCTGCTGACACTGATGTGTTAGAAGGCGGCATGAAATTGATCAGATGCCAGCAGAATTTGCAGTAGAATTGTCTGATGAAATATTTCTACCAATATGCCTTCTGGCTTTATAACCTATGGAGACACATACGCCCCCCCAAAGTGCCCTTATTCCCCCCCCCACACACACAAGTCAAAATCCAAGCACCACTCCAACTAAGGCTCTCTGTAGCTAGACAAATTATTTCCACATGGGGCGTCCCCCATGTCTTTTCAGAGCAGTTCAATGGAACCCTTGTGGTTTTGAAAACGCGGCCAGCCTGGTTTATTACCCGCTCTCTGCAGCACTCTTTAGCAAGACAATTCCCGCCCGCTTTAAACTAGACCAAGAGATTATTTCCACTGACGTAGGTTTTCCATGGCAAAGTTCACGTTGCGGGGTGCTGACAAACTGGGAATAAAATGCTTAGGGCCTTCTGTAGGTGTATTTTTAGTCTGGATGGCTTAAAATAAAGGAACGACGGGCCAAGAAAGAACAAAAGCAAAGTCTCAATGGCAGAGCACAGCGTGTGTACGTGTGACCCCCATGACACCCCCTTCATATTCATTTCATTACAGCCGAGTTCGCTCTGCCTCCCACGCGCCCAGCTTTTCCCTGAGATCTAAACACGTCCATGGTTGCGTCAAAGCACTTCTGATCACCTACACGATCCTTTATTAACAAGGCAGAGCTCGGCCGACCCCACTGTTCAGAATTCAAATGGCAGAGATCCCTCTGTGATGTTGTTTTAACCGGGGTTGATGTGTGCAGGGCTCCAGGGCATTTTATGAAGGATGATTATTTGCCTTAGAGAATTGGCAGGTACAAAGACTAGTGGGGAAGACGCATTTCCACGCAGTCTCTCTGACTCATACGGGCTGGCTCCTCAGCTAGCGCAAATCAACACACTCAGCAGAGCTCCCCAGAAGGAGCGGAGTGACGCCAGGGACAGAAGCTAAAATTAGCCAGACACCCAAACCAGAATCCTCCTCTTTAATTAGGGAATAAAAGAGACTAACGCGTTGCAAGTGCTCCCTTGCCAGAATCCACAGGGCGGGTCGGAGCCATGTGACCAGTGCCATCCGCATGCAGGGTGAGTCACCGACTGCTAGCCAGGAAAAGCCACCCGCTGCTGCCGGGCTTACGTGTGCCAAGCATCAAAGCCACACGCAGGGTCGGCCAGTGAGGCGCTTCCCAGAGCGAGTCAAAAAAGGGGCTCGTTTGTTTCATGGGGAGTCGCAGGTTCTGGCACTCGCCCCTAGAATTTGCACTCGGCGCTTCCCCCAGGAGCAGGGAGATGGGGGGGGAGGGGTTAGCTGACATGGAAAATAATGAAGCCCAATAAAACAATAATGGGGCAACCCACAGACTCTTTGATGATGCAGTTCAGTGATCGGAGAGGCCAACAGAGCAAAGAGGGGGGCTGCCTTCTCTCCTCCTGCCCCACCAAAGAGGGACTAGACCCACACCCACGGGCTGCAGTCGATATCAGGACCGTAGGTGCTACCACAGTATGAATATTAATTCCGTATTGTTCGTTAATAGAGAAATAATACCACCACTACCGACTGCTGCTGAGTACCTGGGTAGGTGCACGCCAGGAATTTGCACTTGGGATGGAGTAGAGGAATCACTGCGTACTGAACCAATATCCCAAGCGCACCGTGCCCCGGGGGTTACGTGTCACATAGGACGTGCTGCCTTTCAGATGAAAGAGGCCCTGAGCACTTGTGCTCATTAGGATCCCCTGGGAAGAGAAAGCCCAGGATCCTGACCAGATTCCTCCCTAAATTCCCCCTGCAATGTCACTTGGACAAGAGCAGCCCGCAAAGGGAGGTGTGTCAGGATCCCTGCCCGCAGGCAGGCTGGCTCAGAGCAGGACAGAAGACAGCTAGTATTAGAGATAATCACGCCATGCGGCCGGGCAGACACCAGAAGGAAATTGTGTCCGAATCTCTCCCATAGGCATCCTGCTGTACCCTCCCCACGTAGCCCTTGGAACAAGGCTCCTGGGCATTAGACTGACTGCGATTAGAGACCGGCTGGTCATTGCTCTTGTGCAGGGTACTCCCCACAGAGCCAGTGGAAAGGTCAAGAGAGCGAGGGGTGGGGGGGAAATCATGCGGAGCGGTGAGTCACAGGGAAGGGAACTCCACGCAGCTGGCTGGCTTGGGGAAGCGGATTCCCTGCAGCTCCCCGGGGGCTTCTCCTCCCCCCTGTGCCTGGCTGACAGCGCAGGCTGGGCCACGTGGCTGCTCTGAGGGGGCGGACTAGAGAGCTGCCTCAAGGGCGTTCTGCCCAAACAGAGCGCTGGCTTCCCATCTGCGCAGCCTTCGCGGGTCACCGAGCCCCGACTAGCTAATGCCTGGGGAGGCTGGTACCCTGGAGCAAACGCCCAGCAGCAGCCGGCACAGTCTCGCCCACACCACAGCAGCAAGGCCCCCTCGCCAGCCTGGCACTGCCCGCAGGCCCCGAGCCTCACGGCTCTGCAATGGCCGAGTCAGGGCCAGACATGAAGCGGTCTCCAGGAGCGGAACCCAGGCCCCGGGGAGGAAATGGTTACGCAGAGACTGAACTGAGGAAGAAGAGGCCCGTCCTTGGGGTCACTCACCTGGAGCCAGCGGGATGGATCTGGCCCTGCATTTTCGAGTCGCCAAAAGGTCTTGCACACATCAGCCCATTATCCTGCCCCTGAGCGTCTTCACTGCAGAGTTAACCCAGGCTCTTACCCAGCTGTTGCCCTCAGCCCCCCCCCCCCCCACCCCCCCCCCACTCCCCGGGAAAGCACCAGAGAGCAGCTCAGCTCACTGCAGTGCTCAGAGCCATGGGCCGGGCCCCCAGAAGTCCTAGTGACTCACCCAGGGGAGCGCAGCACCATGAGCGCCCAGTAACCGGGGCTGGGCTTTGCAGTGGGGCTGCTCACACCCGGGGCCGATCGCCTGGGCTAACTCTGCAGTGAAGACGTCCCCTTTGTTCCGTGTGGCATGAACCCTCCTCTCCCTGAGGCAGACGGGGCATCCCACACCTCTGCCCATCTGGGGGGACAGAGATTCCCCAACAGCCCCGGCGGGTGGTACCCAGCCTGAGCACATGCAGCAGAGAGAACGGCAGGTGTCAGAGAAGGGAAAGCCCCGGGCAGTCGGCCTGTCCATCCCCACTCTGCCAGGGAAGAGCCGGCCCTGGCAGACATTCCGCAGCGCTTTGGCCAGCCCGACTCCAGGATGTCTGAACCCACAGGGCTCCTCCCACTTCCCTGGGGACCCTCTTCCACAGCCGAACCTCCAAGGGCAGGAAGCTTTGCCTGATGTTCATCCCCTCCATCCCTCCTAGCGACACCCCTTGGAGCTCCCCGAATAACTCCTTTCTGCCCTGCATCCCTCCAAGCAGCGCCAGGCACCACGGCCCCACCTAGTCATTTTCTAGCCAAGCCAACCTTTAGGGCAAAACCAAGACAGCAGTTGCCCACCGGTGGTCCCCGCCTGCATCAGATTCTCACACAGCCTGTCCCGTTCGTAGCAGCAGGGGGTCTTGGGACTCATTTAACAGGGGCTGTGATGGAGGGAGCTCAGCTGGGTTTGCAGGGAAGATTAATGCCTCATTAGAAACGCCTTTTCAGTCCAGCGCCTGCTATTCTGCCAGCTGCATCAGGGATTCGGACGTGCATCGCGTGTGCTGTGCGCACAAGGACAGCCAGGATGGAGCAGACACAGGGTCCATCTTGCCCAGTGTCTTGTCCCCAACTGGGGCCCAGAGCAGCCATTGCAGAGGCAGGGACAAGAGACCCCAGAATGGAATAATCTGGTCCCAGAGGAAATTTCGTCCCAGCCCCAGGCACTTACTGGTTGATCTATGGCCTGAAGCAGGAGGAGTTTTAGCCTTTTTAATGGAACTTTCTCAATATCCAGATAAACATCTGATCCTTTTCCAAATCCTGTTAAGCTATTGGCCTCAGTGACATCCTCTGGTAATGAGTTCCACAGGCCAATTATACTCCATGTAATAATAATACGCAGCTCCTATACAGCACTGTCATCAGCAGAGCTCAAAGTGCTTTACAAAGGAGGTCAGTATACTTAGCTCCATTTTGCAGATGGGGAAACTGAGGCATAGGGAGGGGCAGTGACTTGCTCAAGTTCACCCAGCAGGCCAGTGGCAAAGGTGGGAATAGAACCCAGGTCTCTTGAATCCCAGGCCAGTGTTCCAGCCACTAGATCACACTGCCTTCCCTGTAACATCACTGGATGTCCCTTTGTTCTCGTTCTACTACACACACACACACACACACACACACACACACACACACCCCTCTACGAACCCCCGCCCCCTTTAGAGCCTTACTGGTACATTGCACACCCTGAGGTTTTAAAACCCTCCTCCTTTCCAGGCTCCTGATCAGTTTCATTGCTCTTCTCTGGACTCTTCCTGGAGAGCAAAGGGGCGTTAGCAGCTTCCTCTCTGCAGGCCCCGTCTCTGCCTTGCTCCACCCCCTTACCTGGCTTCAAACACGCTGCAGCGCAGCTTCCTCGCTGCGTCGCTGCCCAGGATCTCGATCTGGAGGTGGATTTCCCCCTGCACCTCCTCGTCGGGATCGATTTCGGTCAGGTTCAGCCAGCCACTGTAGCCTAGACACAGAGAGAACAGCTGGTAGAGAAAGCTGCGTGTGCCTTCCTGCCACGGGCTTGTCTGGCCAGGCCTGTTTTCCACACAGGCAAGCGGGCATAGGGAGCTTAAGCAACTTACTGACGATCAATCAATGAAGCAGGGCCTGCAATAGAACCCAGGCGTCCTGACACGCGGTCCGCCACTCTAACCACTAGGGCGCACTCCCCAGGTCTCCAGCAGCACTGCCTGGATATTAATATCTCGCTCTTATGCAGGGCTTTCCATCAGGAGATCTCAAACCGCTTCACAAGTTTTAATGCATTTCTCCTCCCAACACCCCTGGGAGGCAGGGCCGGGCTGTCCTCCCCACAGTACAGCTGGGGAACTGAGGCATAGAGAGGCTAAGTGACTTGCCCAGGGTCACTCAGGAAGTCCGTGGCAGAGCAGGGACTTGACTGCGAGTCTCACAAGGCCTCACTAGACTAGTGCCCAAACCACTGACCCATCACAGTGCCACACAGTCAGCTCACACTACCCCCCACAAGAGAGAGTGACTGACAGTGAATTTAGTGCTGGCAAAAGGCACCAGGCTTAGAGCCCAAAGTCGTCTCTCTGCAGAGCCCTTCCCCCCCCCCCCCCCGAGCCCCACGCCTAACCCGGAGGGAGAGGAGATCTGGATTTCCAGGCCCACTCAGACCCCAGCTATCCCCACTGCTGACACAGGTGCCCATCAGCATGCGCCACGCAGGCCCTGTCCCATAAGAACCGGGCCAGCAGCTCAGTTTGCAGGCGAGGCTGCCAAGCAGCCACCAAAGGGTAACGACGTTCAGTCACTGCTGGCCTCATACCAGGCCCATACCAGCGGCCTGGCGGGCAAAGGCGCTGTACCCCGTTACCAACCCCCTGAACCACCCAAAGCCTCTCACTGCTAGGGGCAGCAGGGTGGGGCAGGACTCTTTACCTGGATCTTTAGCCTCTCTGGTGTCTAAAAGAGCCAGATAGTTCCCAAGTCCTAACAAATCCGGACAGACCCTCCCATAGGGCAGCTCCCTTCCCTTTTGCAGCCTCCTCTGGGCTGGGCCCAGCTGCCCAGACAGACACACGCAGGAGGGAGGCCAGTGCAGAGTTCCCTCTCCTCACCTCCTCTACCCACGCAGCATTCGCCGCCCTTGCCCAGCTGAGCCAGCCGCTAGATAATAGTAAGCCGAGGACGTGAGCTGCCTACTCAAGGATGAGGGGACTCGGGCAGCCAGAGACCTGCATGACTCATCCCTGATATAGGTGGGAGACTGAGTTCTGATGAGCTCCCTTTTTGCCAGGAGGAAACACTCTCTGCTCCCTCTTGGCGTGCAGCCCTTCGATCCAGCTCTAGCTCGAACACGGGTGGAAGCGTCAGGAGTACAGGATGGCGCCAGTTTGCACGGAGGGCTGGCGGATCACCCGTGGGGTCTGGCAACTTGCAGCTAGGCAGTGCTCAGAATGGGGGGCGCTCTCTGCCCAGACGGAGCGGGTAGAGGCATGGGAGCCTGCTGGAATGAGCAGCTATGCTCCTGCAAGCTAGCCCGTAGCGCGTGCTCTCCGAGTCCCTGCAAAGGCTGCTATTGCTACAGCGCATCAGGGGACAGAGATCACACTCACCGACAAAGCACAATGCCAGACGGCGCACCGGGACCCAGGCTGAACTGATCTGGGGCAGCATCTTGCAGACAGACGCTTTGCGTGCAGTGATAATTAGTCGCTGCACATGGCTTGGAGACCGTGCTGATTTACAGGGGGACTGGAATGAGTGACAGCCCAAACCCCAAATCAAATGCCATTGCATTTGCCACCCCCGTTTCCCGAGGCATTGTACCCTGGGGATCTGCACAGTGCCCGGCGCAGCCCCGCTGTTTGGGATGCAGTGGCAACATGCAGCGTTGACAGGCTGTCGGTTTCACTCCCACCTAGGGGTTGGGGCAGTAGAGGGGTCGTAGTGCTTGAGGGTTCAAATCTACCCTTAGATGCAACCAGGCAAGTCTGTGGCTTTTGATGGGGCTGCGTAAATGGCAGGGGAGAAGCCGCAAGAGAAATTCTGGCTGGCTCAAGACTGCGCTCGGCTGTGGGGTCGAGTCTGGCTTTCATTTCCACCGGTGCAATCTCCCTGAAGCGGCTCTACAAGCCGCTTTCCATCGTCAGCGCGCCAGGGAACGGGACTGTGCTGTTTCATGTCTGGCAGCATGCACAGAAACCAAACCCAGCCGGACTCCGCCGGAGCGAGAATCTGCCTTACCCTTCGGATGCGCAGTCAGCACGTCCCGAGTGACACAGACTTTCCCGATAACATCATCGCGGCTGGGGAAACAAAACAAAGCGCCTCGCAGTGCAGGGGCCAAGCCAATGTAAAACCTCGACACGCCAAACCCCTGCAAACAGCCGGTTCGAATCCCCAGGTCAGAGCCTGACCCTATGGCTCAAGTTCAGGGGTGGAGCTAGCTCGCTTCCTGGTTCAGACATGGACAAGCAGGGCCAGCTCTAACTTTTTTGCCGCCCCAGGCAAAAAAGGAAGAGCGCCGCCCTGCCGTACCCCCCCCCCCCCCCCCGAGCGCCGCCGAAAACCCCCCCTCCCCCCAGCACCGCGCTGCCCGAAGCCCCGCCCCACTCCAAGCACCGCGCCGCCCTGCTTTGGCCTCAAACCCAAGCCCCATTCAGCCAACCTAGTTCCAAACAGCACTTTCCATCAGCAGGTCTCAAAGCTTTACAGAACAGGTCAGTATCATTATCTCCATTGCACAGATAGGGAAACTGAGGCACAGAGAGGGGAAGTGACTTGGCCAAGGTCAGCCAATAGCAGAGCTGGGAGCAAAACCCAGGTCTCCCAAATCCCAGCACTGTGCTCCACCCGCTAGGCCAGGCTTCCTCCCCATTCCAGCCTGCTCAGGATGCGGTCTCCTTGGCTCACGAATACGCAATGCAATTTCCCCTTTAAAGAGCCCGATCCAGAGAGATGTGGAAACGCTGCAGCTTCCTGGGATCCCCCCTTAGCCTGTTGGGATCAGTTTCAGAGAGACGCTGCTGGGCAATCAGCCAAGCCTGTCACCTGGGCACGGGGCCGTCCCCTTCCTGTTTATGGAGACCTGCTTTTTGCTGCTTCCCGGCTCCTCGCGGGGGTGAAGTCAGGGCAGAGGGGCAGTCCTTTTTCGGTTAGCTTGACTGGAACACACTGCCTCCCTCCATCCTGCCAGAGGCTTCCAACACGCTGCTCTAGAGAGAGGCCACTAATTGGGAACGTGGCAGCCTGTTGAAATTATTCTTCCCCTGTGCTGTGTGCACAATGTGTGTGTTATTGTAGGGTCACCGGGGAGCAGGAGTGCTGCACAAGCTGGTTTGCTACTGTGAGGCTGCTGGCACTGCACACACTGTTGTGTTACTGTAGGGTTGCTTAGGAGTGCTGGTTTGTTATCGTAGGGTTGTGGGCAGGTGCGAGGTGCCATTCTCACCCTGAATCCTTTGTTGTGAGAAATAAATTCCCATAAAAAGTTACACACACTTAGCAAATTCTATGTGTGCGCACACAAAGGCAGGCCCCATTGGGCTGACAGTGCAGATCTGCACCCTCTAGGTTTGAACGGCTTATTCTCTTCCATTCCCACTTGATTGTGTCCACTCTTGTGCATCAAGCGGACAAGGGGTTTCCTCTTCCATGACCATGGGGTAACCGCTCATCTGGAGTTTCCTCTCCCACGTGTTAACCGGTGCTCCCAGCGCCACACCGAACAGCCAGCCCCTTTGGCATCCGACGTTGGACCAGCATCTGTGCCCTCAATTGAATGTCAGGAGGACAGAGGGCCAAACCCCCCTGCAGGTGTGCCACCTGCAGGGGGGTTTGGCCCTCTGTCCTCCTGACATTCAAGGAGAGAGAATCAGAAACGAGGCCATCTCACCCTGCAGGGACCCCATCCCATCCCCCAGGCTAGGCCATTGTTCTCCAGCTGATCCTGATTATCTGAAATGCTCTGCAGGCAGCTAAGTGAGGAACTTGGCTCTGGAGTGGCTGATCTCCAGGGGAGCCAGAGACCTTCCCACATGGCTGAGTCTTCAGCTCCTCCATCTGCATCGCCAGCAGGAGGCATCGGGCAGCTCCTAGGATGGGGGAAAAACCCCTCACCTCGTTCACAGCTGGCAGCCCGAGAGCCAAACACATTCCATGCCCCACTCTGGCCAAGGAGCGTAGGAAGCACATTGGGCCCAAGCCTTAAATTCCTACGGACCCTACTAGAAGTAAAGATGTTGTCATTTCCTAGGCAGCTTTGGGGCCCAGTAGCTGAAAGCAAGGGGCTCACAAGAAGCCCCTCAATTTGTGGGACAGCCCTGATGCACATTCCCTCCACTGAGGTCAACGAAATGAGGATCTGGGCCCGAGGCGGCTGGTAGTTCTTAGTCCAGCCCAGAAATCACTGCAGTGGAAATGCCCTGTTTTACATGCATCGCCATTCAGGACTGCCCATCTCTCTCACAGAGCCGGGCACCACTGCAGTGAGCCCACCCTGCCCCTCCTCTGGGCACTCATACACTTCCCTGCTGCGGCTGCCCATGCCAGCTGAGTTTGCACAGGACGCGGGGGAGTTTCCCTTCAGGAGCCTCTCTCCATGGAGCCGAGGATTCCAGCGGGAGGAGGGAGTCTCCAATGCCCCGTGGCAGTCAGACACATGCTGGCGTATTCAGCATGGACGGCAGCCTGTGAATTAAGCAGTGGAAGGTTCTGAAACGATTGTTTTTCGCCTTCCCCGATGCAGCAGTGATGGTGCTGAGGGTTTGGCCTCTCCTGGCTTCAGTTTTATTTGGATTTTTTCCACCCATCCTTCTCAGAGGGGGTCAGAGGAGGGAGCAGCGAGTCAGCAGAACCCGCCAAGTCAAACACAGATCAGTCATTTCTCTTCCCTAGTTCCTTGCAGTTGAAGATGGTCTTGTGGCTAAGGCACTGTGGATACTTGGGAGGTTCAATGGCCTGACCTGTCACTGAGTCCGTGTGTGACCTTGGGCAAGTCACTTGATCGCTCTGTGCCTCAGTTTCCCATCTGTTAATGAAGGGGTAACAGCACTTCCTAGGCCTTGTCTGTTTGGAGTGTAAGCTATTTAGGGCAGGGACGGTAAGTACAGGGTCTAGCACAGTGGGGGCCTCCTGGTGCTACTGTCCTACAAACAAACAATACTACTAATGTCTAGAGAGATCTGCCATGGATATGTCCCAAGGCTAAAGTCTCATCCTGGGGAGAGTCAGGGCTAACTCCTCTGAAGGCAGCGGAGCTGCACTGGTGGGAGTGAGGAGAAGAGTCGGAGAGGCGTCTACATCATACCTGAGTGCATCTTCATCCATCACGTAAAAGGAGACGCTGTGGAAGGTGGGAGGCAGATGGACCTCATATTCCTCCCCCCAGAATGGGGATAACGTCTTCCAGACCGTGGCCGTCCTGGAGGGAAGAGGGTCCCTTTAATCACAAGTCATTACCGGGAGCGTGGGTACCCGTCTCCCAAACAACCATCCACTACTCATTGATATGTACCTCCTCTAGACACCTACCTGAGGTCTTCTGCAGTAGACATCGCAGTCGTTTTCAAGTACTCGTATAGGGACAGGGAGACACCAGCTTCCTCATGCAACAAAGCCCCACGTGAGGTGTTCTCCCAAGCTCTCCTGACCATTCATGGTCATTGAGGGTCTGTCTACGCTGCAGTGGCAGCCCAGGGTTAGGAGAACTCGAGTTAGCAGACCCTGAGTTTGTTAACCTGGGGTTTGAGTGTCTACACTCAGTTGTAACCTCAGGTTAGGAACTGTGGAGCCCTGGGTCCCAACCTGGGGCTTCAGTGAGGACCCTGCCTTATGCGGGCCTGAGCCCAGCCCCCCATATCCCAGACTTCCCAGAGCCCTCCCAAAAACGTGGCTGCTCTAGCCCTTTGTTCATGGTGCAGTGTGGGAAAACTTGACTGTCCAGAGGGCAAAGGAAGTTGGCCCGTGGAATTGTGAGATACTTTTGACAAACTCCCAGAGCATGAGTCCAGTGGGGCTGCATCTACACTGCAAAACTCAGGGCTTGAAACTTGGGTCCCGGCTTGATTCAGGTTCAGCCCCTCCACCCCTGAGGGGTCCTGGGTCTGAGCCCTGGGTTAGTGCGATTTGTGTGTAGATGGAAGGGGGGTTAGACTTGAGCCGGTGTTCGAACCCTGGGCTTACACTGCAGTGTGGACATAGCCTCAGGGACCCAGGGCACGTCTCCATAGTAGTGTGTCCTAGCCAGACTCCAGTTCCCCCTGAACTTTCAATTGGATACACTACGGGCTCTCAACCTGGGGGTCAAAAAATCAGGTTTTAGCAGAGTATGCCGAGCGGCTCTTTCTTTATGGTTAGAGGAGCTTGAGGGAGCGGGAGGATCCTGAAACTTCTCTCTATTGTAATCACGGCATGGAAAAATTTGAGACCCCACCAGATGACCACCTTCTGACTCACTGTCTGTCCTAAACCACGCTGCGATGCGAACAGCTTTTGGTCACTACGAACCTGGGGCTGGGGATTATCAGCGACCTCGCAGCAAAAGGATGTGTGTGTGACTATCAACAGCAGCCTCCGGTCTACACTAGTTAAAAAAAATAATAATAATAAAGCGCCTTTTTAAAATGTGATCGCTAACACATACTAAAGTCCTAGTGCAGACAGGGTGAGCTGTAAGCTCTAATACGGGTTAGCTGGTCCGGATCCCAGTGCAGAGCCAAGTTAGCTGGTTGAACTTAACTCTAACATGTGTTAAACTTGCCCGGTCTACACTAGCATTCTATCACCGGTTAGCCATCATACTTGAACAGCACACATCTCAGCCTTTAGCGCTGGCTTGTCACGGATCGCCGGGAAACAAAACCTCAAGTTCGTGTCCCCTCTGCTCCGAACACAGGAGAATAAAAAGCAATGTCTGCTGGAGAGGATATGAGACAAACAGGAGATGGGAAATACCTCCTTCTTGTTTACAGAACCAGCTTGGGGAGGGGTGGGAGTCGACAGTTCTACCAGCGGTTCCAAGATCAACATGACATTAATCTCTAATCAGGAGGAGGAAAAATTCATAACCTCCCTAACGGTCATTTCGCATGGGAAGGAAACGGCTCTCTGATCACTGGCTCCTAACATCCTAAACCCACAGCAAACTTTTTTTTAAATATATGGCAAATATTGTGAACTGCGCCAAGCTGCACGGAGCTCGGGATTAGTCCCCCCGCTGGCTTTTCAAGGTTCGGAATATACATGTTACACATGGAACACACATTCTAGAGGTGCAGAAGAAATCAGCGTTTGCTCCAGGGAGCACTTCAAGGGAAAAAAAACAACAAAAAAAAGCCAAACCAGGACCCCAGATCCTTAGCGGTGTCAATTGGCCTAGCTTAACTGATGTCAGCCAAGCTAAGCGGATTTGAGGATAGAGTCTGTGACGGGTTGGATCACAGAAACCCCCTTGAGAGCTGCCACCCGATGTGCAAAGACTACCCCTGCTCCTGTTTTCCCTGCCAGCTCAGGACTCCAGCACCCTGTCTTGCTGAGCCAGACACTCCCGTCTGCTCCAATACAGACCCAGGGTCTGAATCACTTGTCCCAAAGCTGCAAGTTTACCTGAAAACAGCTCACAGAAGCGTGCTTGTCCTTAGCACTCAGATGCCCAACTCCCAATGGATAAATCCCAGATAAATCCGTTTTACCCTGCATAAAACTTATGCAGGGCAAACTCATAAATTGTTCGCCCTCTATAACACTGATAGAGAGATATGCACAGTTGTTTGCTCCCCCAGGTGTTGATACATACTCTGAGTAAATTACTAAATAAAAAGTGATTTTATTAAATACAGACAGTAGGATTTAAGTGGTTCCAAGTAGTAACAGACAGAACAAAGTAAGTCACAAGCAAAATAAAATAAAATGCGCAAATCTATGTCTAATCAAACTGAATACAGATAATCTCACCCTCAGAGATGCTTCAGTAAGCTTTTTCTCAGACTGGACACCTTCCAGGCCTGGGCACAATTCTTTCCCCTGGTACAGCTCTTGTTCCAGCTCAGGTGATAGCTAGGGGATTCTTCATGATGGCTCCTCTCTCCCTCTGTTCTCTTCCACCCCTTTATATATCTTTTGCATAAGGCAGGAACCCTTTGTCCCTCTGGGTTTCCACCCCCCCTCACTGGAAAAGCACCAGGTTAAAGATGGATTCCAGTTCAGGTGACATGATCACATGTCACTGCAAGACTTCATTGCCCACTTGCCAGCACACACATATACAGGAAGACTCAAAGGTAAACAGTCATCTGCAGACAATGGTCCTTGTTAATGGGAGTCATCAAGATTCCAAACCATCAGTAATGGCCCACACTTTACATAATTACAATAGGCCCTCAGAGTTATATTTTATATTTCTAGTTTTAGATACAAGAGTGGTACATTGCTACAAATAGGATGATCACACTCAGTAGATTATGAGCTTTGTAATGATACCTTACAAGAGACCTTTTGCACGAAGCATATCCCAGTTACATTATATTCACTTACGTTGTTATAAAACCATATAGACTGCACAATGTCACAGAGTCTGCACAGAGAGAGAGAGCACGAGCGAGACCACACGAACGAGCATTAGAGAGCGCAAGCAGATGAGTCAGTTACCTGATGATCGCTTCATTGTCGATTTTCACGATGCAGTAAGGGTCACTGCTGCCCGTGCTGCAAAACAAAGACAAAATGCCCATGTTAGCACAGACTTCACTGCCCAGGGAATTTCTAACCACAGTTGCTACAAGGGAAAGAAGGCACCCAGCTTTCATTCTTCAGTCACAATGGCCTTTCCCTCCTATGCAAGTCACGGTCCACTTGTCTAAGGGTACGGCTATCCTGCTAAAATAACACCAGGGCAGCACGTCTCAGAGCCCAGGTCTACAAACTTGGACTCATGCTATGGCTTTAAAAAGATCAGTGTAGACGTTACCCCTCAGGCTGGGGTTTGGGCTCCGAAACCTGGCGGGGGTAAGGGAGAGGGAGTGTCTCAGACCCCAAGCAGGAATGTCTACATGCCTGTCTTTAGCACTGAAGCGTGAGCCTGTAGACCCCAGCTCCGAGATTCACTGCTGGGTGGTTTATTTTGCAGTGTAGACGTATCCTTAGAGTGCTAGCAGCAGGCTTCCAGAGGCATGTTGTGTTAGGGGAGGAGACTCTGTTTATTAGTTTTGGGGGGGGGGGGGGTTAATCTCATGGTTTTTAAGCCAATCTCATGACTTTCTCGAGGCCTGACTCATGGTTTTTGAATGCTCACAGTCGGCAGTTCTGGGCCTCTAAGGAAGGGCTGATACAATCACACAGCAAGAATCAGCTCTTTTGGGGACAGCGGGAGGTAAAATCCATGTACTGCCTTCCCTGCTCCAGAACAGCTCTTCTAGACCTGATCTTAGCAGGGCGATCTAGGTCCTACTGCGATGCAAATAATAAATAAGCTAATCGGAGCAGCTCAGACAGGCTATTTCTCTGAGACCCAAATGGAGCAGGCACGTCAGCTAGGCACCAGTCATTGGCACCCTAAGCTCACTAGGAAATAAAATGAACCAAAGAGTCCTGTAAACCAAGGGAAGTAAGTGGTGGATTCTCCATCTCTTGAAGTCTCCAAATCAAGACTGGTGCCATTCTGGAGGCTTTCGTCAAACACAAGGTACTAGGTGAAAAAAAACTGGCCTGTGTAGGTCAGACTACCTGGTCCAATGGGACATTCTGGCCTTAGAAATCTATGCAAGCACTTTCACCCGATAGCGTCTGGACTGAACAGAAATAAGAACGGATCCAGGATGGGGGATGGTCAGGCGCGAAGGAAATAAATCTCAGACCCTGGCTTCCTTGTAAACACAGCGGTGCCTGGCTGGGAATCTCTCAGTCCTTCTGGCTGCCAAGAAGTTTTCTTCTTTCCAAAACAGGGTTGGAAAACCCCCCGCTCTATCACCGGATCTGAGCACGTCCAACTTCCCCCATCAGGCGCTGGCTGTTTGCGACCAGTCGGCTCGAGCCAGAGTGACTTAGTGCTGCTGGAGATGCAGCTGCTTCCTGCAGTGGCAAGGCAGCAAAAAGGAGACACAGTTGGACCCCGCCCCGCTCCCCAAGTTCTGGGGAGCTCCGAGAACGCCACCGACCGGGTTCTTCCTCTCCTTCCCCCACTGGACAAACTGCACGGGGAAGTTAAGATCTGTGATATTTCCTTGACTTTACCTTGTGCCAACACTGAACCCAGGTGTCCTGAGAACTAACTCCAGGAGGCCCAGCGCCACCCCTCATCATAGCCAACGCTCTCAGTCTGGCATATGGGTCCCGTAGCACATCCAGCTACTCTCAACCCATGCCCCACACACGTTCCTAACAGCCACAAAAACTCCCGTAGCTCCCCAGGGATGGGCTTTAGGGGGCTTTCCGCACGTCCTGGAGGAGGGACATCCTTATGCCCCGAAGGAGGAAGTCCCAGTGGTCTGAGTTTGGGGGGTTAATTCCCAGCCAGGAAGGCACACTGACCGGGTCCTGACCCAACAATCCAAACGTCTGGAGTTAGGTGGTGCTGGCCTGAAAGCGACTTCTAGGTCAAGGAATAGACTAGATCCTTCTGGCACGCAGACTCAAGGTCTTTAAGGCACAGAACTCAAAGGGAAAAAGGAGAACACTGACCAGCACAAGCAGCTGCCAGAAAACCAGCAAGGTTAGGATCCATCACTCAGTGCCCTCCAAGGTTTGCGACACGGCCGGAATTCCCACTCAACAGATCAGCACGGAGGGGGAAAAATAGCCCACCAAGCGCTAATAGTGGTTCGGTGGCTTCGAGGGTCGAGATTTCAGGCAGGTCCTTACCACAACTGTGCTGCAGATATCCAGTCAAAACAATTTGCTTAGGACTAGATGCTCTTCATTAGGAAAAGGACATGGCATGAACCTACCAGCCCACAAACAAAAGGCTGCCCAGCTCAGAGGAAGCGGAAGAGGAGAGGAGACCTTTCATGCCTCGGCCGCTGGCTCACAGATGGCCCAGACCAGGACTGACTGAAAGCCACTCCCGTTTGACAGCTGCATGGGCCCCTCTGATCAACGGAGCTGGGGGATCTCCTCCAAGCTGTATTTGGCCCAGGGACGGTGGGGTTTCATTGCACAAGCATGTCCAGAAGTTATTCTGCAAGACTGCCCTGGTGGCCTAGAGCCATGTGGGGAATCCCAGGCAGATTCTGCATCCAGCCTGCTCTGTGGCAAAGCCCTCAGATGGCCTTATGCAAACCCTGCCCAGTGCGGTCTTTGGCGACGCGCTGCAGATCGAGGGGCTAACGCTGGATTCCTCCCAGCTCTGGGTTAAGGAGAACTCCGTTCAGCCTTGGACTGAGCTTGGTGATCTCAAGCCAGCCCATGCACAGTCCTCTGTTTCCCAGCACAACTCAGCCTCCATCTGGCCTGGGGCTGGAAAGGGCGTTCTGTGTTCAAAACAGGGCTCTTTAAAGAGGTGCGGACACCGATTCCAGTCTCAGGGTAACCAGGGTCGACAGCGCTTCGCGGCACCCCAGGGACGGCAGTGCTAACCAGATCACGGTCGCGCCAAGCTCCTGTGGCCAGGAAACGCAGCGCTACCTGCTGGCGACAGAGACCTTTACGTCTCCCTCCAGCAGCTCTGGCGAGGGGGTCTGTCCTAGCAGCTCTCCAGGGAGAAAAGGATTCCCAGTGTTACTTGCTGTTAAAACAAAGGGAGCCAGGCGAGGACCCAGGACAGGTGGAGCAGCTATTCCAGGCTGCCAGGGCTTTCTATTTCATCCGGAATCGATCCTACTCTGTGAGCTCCGGGGACGTGCAATCCTCCTGCACAGCGTCTGTGGTCCCCGCCGAGTGGGTGTGGAGTACGCCAGGGCCCCACCACTACCCATCTTCTCAAAGGGCACCCCTGTGCTGCAGGCACAACAGCGCCTCCTTCTGGCCTCCACCAGGCAGCTACAGCCCCCCCACACCACACCCTCTCCTGCAGGCTGCCTCTCCGCTGACCAAGCAGGGAGGGGAGCAGATCTCGACAAGGTGGTAAAGAGGCTGGTGCCACTCCGCTCCCACCATCACGGCCATGGGGAGAGGGGAAGAGTTTGGGGGAAACCAGCGCAAGTGCCCAGATACCATGGTGATGGTCACCGGACAGAAAAGGCACATGCTATGGGCCTGACCCAAAGCTCATTGACTTCAGTGGGCTTTGGATCAGGCCTATTACAGGGTCTGGGCAGGGAGAAACCAGGTGGAAAGAGCCACGTGTCCCGGTGTGCTGGACATGGTCACCCAAAGGGAGGCTAGAGGTCAAAGCAGGACCCTGACTGAGGGGAAACGGGGCGAGGAGACCCCCCCCACCCCCACTGCTATGCAGCATCGTGCTGGCTTGGGGCCTGGAGCAAGCGTAAAGCAGGGAAAGGCCAGTGGTAAATGCAGCCTCTTTGGCACATTTGCTGTTTTGATGAAGTTTCCAATCAAAGGAAGCAACGGGGGCGGGGGGGGGGGGGGGACCCAAACACGGCATTCTGCAGAACTGTCTTAATGATTTGCGGCTGGAGCAACAATTCCCTCGGCCAGCGGAAAGGTTAATTCTGCCAAGGAGCGTTAAGTGGCTGATAGACTAAAAACAAACATTAGTCGCATGGCTGCAAACTGCAGGCAGGGTTCGGGCCTCTGCTTTTATGCTAGGTTGAGTTTTTTGCCCTCAGGTGTTGTCTGCCACAAACTTACTCCCCAGAATAGCAAAAGCTGCCGTTTGGGGGAGCGGGGGGCCGGGGGGGGGGGGGGGAGGGGGGGGGGGGGGGGGGGGTAGTGGTGAGAGCGCTAAAGGAACCCACATCAGTTCAGCAGGACTGGTCTGGCAGCAGCCAGAAGGCAGGCAGCTCGCCGGTTCTGGGGGCCATTTTCAGTACCGTACGAATGCGCTGGGGGCGGGGGGGGGGGGGGGAGAAGAGCTATCTACGCCGTCGCTCGCACCCGCGCCACTGAGCTGGGCATGGTCCTAGAGCAGTGGTGGGTAGACGTGGGTTTAGTCTTACTGCGGTTTCGTTTCCTCATCTGTTTAGCATGTTGGGTGCTTCACACCCATCTCAGAGTGGGGTGGGGCGGCTGAACACAGCAGGGCGCCATTTTCAATGCCTTTCCTGAAGTTGCAGCAGCTAAATCTGTACTGAGGCACCCATGGTATGGGTACCTACGTGCCACTTTAGATAATGAAATGATTAAACTGTGGAACTCACTGCTACATGAAATCATTGAGGCCTAGACTGAAAGGGATTGAATATTAGTATGGATAAGTAAAAACAATAATTCTGAAAGTATCTCTAATTATTAGACCAAGATGAGACCTAATATGGGGATAGATTTTCCCACATCCGCTACTGTGGGCCTCTTTCTTACACCTTGCTCTGAAGCATCTGGTACTGGCCAATGTCAGAGACAGGTTACTGGACTGGATGGACCAGTCTGGCAATGCCCACGTTCTTCCCAAAGCTGGCCCCTCAGATAAATAACTGACCTTATTTATTTTAAAGAGCCCTTCTTTTTGTCCTGTTACCAGCACCATTTTCCCTGCTCCCGCCTCACTTACATTCTCTGTTATTATTTGACAACACATTTTCCAAAGCAATTTCATTTTACGGGGAGCTGATAATTTGAATCTGTGTGTTTTGCTGGAAGGAATTTCAGGTTGCTAAGAAAGTGTTTCTCCCGGCATTTCAATGAGCTACAACTGCATTCTGGACAGGTTTTAAAATGAAATCAGTGGATCAAATTCTGTTAAATATATGCCACTGCTGACAACATTTCCTGCCTTAGACAAACTATTAAGTACGTGGGGAATACATGTAGGGAATGTCAGATATGGGCAAACTAGTCTGTAGATTGTTTCTTTACATACTCCAGGTTAGATATTAAGGACCAGTTTCTAGCTGGTGCAAACCATTGTAGCTTTATTGAGGCTAATGGGGCTGTATCAATTTACATCACTTAAGTGTCCGCCCCTAGATCAGGGGTGGGCAAACTATGGCCCGGGGGCTGCATCAGGCCCTTCAGACGTTTTAATCCGGCCCTGGCGCTGCCCTTATCAAAACTTTTGTTTCAACAACCGTGAAACAATATAAAATATTAAATATGATCATATTTAGAATATCAAAGCCAAAACAAGAGTCCAAATGAAACAAGAACATGGAAATCAACCCATTTTGAAATTTTTTCCATTGAAAGTTGTGTCAAGATCAACATGCTCTCGCTAATCATTCTGATTTCAACCCAATGGCATTTTCCAACTCTTCCAATATTTCTCGGCCAGCGCCAACAACTAATGAATCAGACAGTCCTGGGAACCATTCGGCTCACTGCTCCAGAGAACGGCGGAGAGGAAGGAGGGTTCGGTGGTTATGGTGCTAGCTGGAGACCAGAGTTCAACTCCCTGTGTAACCTTAGGCAAGTCATGGCCTTACGCTACAGTGCTTAGGGTGTGAAAAATTCCAACCTAACCCCCAGTGTAGACGTGGCTAAGTCGACGGAAAATTCTCCTCTTGACCCAGCTCCGTCTACACTGTGCCACAGCATGAACTACGGAGTTGTGAATTGCAGAGAGCACCAAAGAGGTGCACTCTAACTGCCCTGCAACGACAAGGTACCTACTTCATGTTAACCCTTAGCTACCGCTGCTTGGAGAGGCGGCTTCCTACAGCAATAGAAAAAACCCTTCCACTGGGTGGGCGCCATATAAGCACCTCAGAAAGATCCTGATTGAGCAGGCATTTCAGCTGAACGGAGGAAAGCAATCCAAAAAAGGTTGCTGCAGAACAAGGTAGCACAAAAGGGGCCTGACCGACCGTAGCTGGAGAGAGGCCATTTCTAGGCTTCCTCCTAGCAGGTTTTAACGTCCCATTGTTTATGGGAAGCCATAGATCCTCAGGGGAGGCTGACAGTTTTATAATGAAATGCCAAGGTTGAGTTGTGTGCATAGCTTGCGGTGCTGGAAACTTCCCCTTCTGGGGGTGTGTTAATCATTGCTGAAGCTAAATGACCCAGGACTTCTGGCGGAGGCTGGGAATCAAAGCACCACTAAAAAGGTGCAGTGGCTCCTTTCGCCTGGATGGTTTTTCCACCATTAACTCTAAGGATGCTGGTGTTTTCCTGACTGCCAGGAGGATGGCTGCTTAACAGGACAAAGGAGCAGTCCTAAAAAATAATAGCGTCATGTTTTCTTTATAAGGCCCCAAAGCCCCCTGACTTACCAAGAAAACAGAACTAAAACCCAGGTTAAAGGGAGCAGAAGCAGGTGCCCTGGCCTGCCAAGGGACATGAAACTGAAGCTCTGCCCTCTCTTTGCAATGGATGTAGAAGGCCTAAAGGGGCTTTTCTAGGTGTTTTTTTACCGTGGCAACGTCAAATCTGGTCTTCCCTGTTTTAGCGAACATGGATAGGCCTTCCTGGACTGCAGTCGTACCTTTGCTTGCAATGGAGACTTGTTACAAAACTCATCATCCCGGGGCACCCCCGCCTGGTGAGACCTGGCATCACGGTGTTCCCGCCTCAGTTGTCCCACAATGAGCTTCGGCCTACTTTGGCCATAGAGGCAACTTGACGTCCGGCCAAGCCAGTTTAAAGCATTCAACCCCTTCCGGGGTTACAGAGTCCCTTAGTCCAAGTCTTCAAGCAACATCCAAACAAGAGTCTCCAGTCCCACAGGACTCAGCCCCCTTCCTTACAGGTGGGCTCCCAGCAGCAAAGGCCTGCCCCAGTCTACCTATTGTGGGTCCTGGGATGGGTGGGCAGAGGCCCACCCTCTTCAACTGATGGGGAGGAACCACAACGCCCAGCTGGCAAACGGTTATGGCCTTGGGGCCAAAAAAACCACAAGAAAAGAGGGATGGGAGTGTGGGTCAAGGGATCCAGAGGGGCTCACAGAGCAGAGAATCCCACGCAGCCTCCACGGTTCCTCAAAGGACTCCGAGGAGCCAGTGGACACCACCTGCCCAACCAGACTCTGCCTGGAGACGTGATACAAGGAACCGGAAGCAGAATCCACAGCCACAGAGCAAGCCCCCCCATCCAGCTTCCTCCTCCTGCTGTTCTTGTGGACGGCTCTCCTGGCCAACGCCAGGAGGAAGTGGACGGGGAGGTTTTGCAACTTTGTGGGGGCCACGGATAGCGTGTGCAAATCGGAGGAGACGTGGAGGGAAATGCAGCGGAAGGTGCGGCGAACTCCAAGGGCTCTGACTGTATTCCAGTAGCTTGGGTAACTCCAGCAGACAGAAACGGCCTTTGCTCAGATGAGACTCCAATACTGGTGTCTACATTTGTGCTAGCTAAGCAGGAGGGCAAAAACTTGAGGCAAAACTCTACCTGAAGGCATCAGCATGACCCTGCTAGGACATCTGTCCATGGAAATAACCCATGACCCCTCCTGCAGAGGTCATCTCCTTGGGATTCAGCAGGGATATTCCTCCTCTCTAGATCAGATGCACAAGCACGGTCTATAAAGGTGAAGTGACTTGCAGCCTGTATTCATGCCCCATCCTCGGCCAGGAACAAGGAGCAGGTACAGCAGAAAGGCAGAGGGGTGGAATATCATGGTCAACAAAACGGCCGCAGGAATTCTTCAACTAACGCTCCAGCTGAAGCCTCCAGGGGGCCCCTGATCCCCTAGGAATGCGCTGCTTGGAGTCTCCTAAGAATTAGCCACATCCCTCTCCCCGCGCCCTGCTGCGCTCACCTCCTCTGTAAATCTGTGGCCATACCAGGGCTAGCTAGAAATGATTTAAGCCGCCCCGCTGGCACTAGCCTGTTCCATTTTGGATGCTTTTGCGGTGCCGCTGAATGCTCCATGCATGACCTTCCATTGAGGTCCACAGGAGGGGGCGTGGGAGGGGTCAGGGTCAAAGCCACCAGCCTTCAGGCGTTAGAGCGCTGGGTTAGTGCAACGGCTGCTCCTTGCCAAAGGTGCCAAAGCAAGGAGCTGGTCAGAAGGGAAATACCTACGGTGGCTCAACGTGGTCCCCATTCGTCCCCAACAAATCCATCCCTGGTCCAGTTCCACTGGCTGCAGGGGAGAGACCCCAGGCGCGATACAGCCCAGGAAAGCAGGAGAGGCTGCCAGCCAGGACTGCGGTTCACTGGCAGAACCGTGTAGGGTGTCAGGCGTGAGGCCTTGCAGCTCCGGGCCGCCCGCGAGCGCAGCTGAGCCCGAGATGACCACTCGGCCTGACTGGCCGAGGAAGCCAGCAAGCCTGCTGTTAAGTGCACCAGCTCTAACCGAGCTCTGGCGAGTCACCACACCTGCCTGCAGCTGTGTGCTCTCCTGTGCCTGCCCTGCTCCTGCCTTTGCTTCAGCCCTGACCCTGCCTTGTTCCCAGCCTTGCTCCTGCCCAGTCCTGCTTGCCTACTGGCTTCCTGACTCCGTCTCTAACCCCTGGCTTCGGTTCCTGAG
>NW_020664582.1:1931798-1947130 GCF_002925995.2 Terrapene triunguis | reverse complement strand
TGCAGCTCAGGCTAGAACTGAACTGAGGTGGGGGAAGCTCACACAACACCTGTCCGCGCTATTTCTGGTTGCTAGGAGTCCCCCACTATCAAATGCCACTGAATCACCCACAATTAAACAATAAACAATCGGCAGCTTGACTGCTTGGGAGAAGGACGCGTAACATTTCCCCGGGGCGGGGGAGGAATCATTCGCATGGACGCAGCACGGTATTACAAGCAGTCTAGAAATAGCTTCTTGAGAGGTGCCTTTCTGGTGAGCCCCCAGAAACTGCAGAAGGTAAGAAACCCAATCCCTTTAGGGGAGCCAGCTGGCAAGGGCTGGGCTCCCGGCTGGCAACTGGAGTCACTCTTCCCAGAATGGTCCACCCGCCACCAGGCCCTGGACCCGGCCCTCCTTGGAAAAAACTTATTTCAGGTGCCAAACCCAGGGTGTACCAGAGCCAGAATGGAAAAGCATGACTCAGGCACAGCCAGTTCATTTAGGAGCACGCAAGGTTTGTCCTGGTTAAGCAGCAGCAAGTTGTAGATTCACTCCACAAACAGGTTCTGCTGCATTTTGTCCAAATCCCTCTTTTAGGCCTGATCCAGAAAGGCACCGAGGACCAGCTACTCCAGCGAAGTCAACCGGGGTTGTGGATTTTTAACAGGGCCCACCAAAGGAGATTCAAGCGAGGCACCCAAAGATAGGGGCTGTGTTTGGAAACATGGATGTAAACTGAGCTGATGTTGCACTGAGAACATGCCTGGTACACAGGACGGCATACGGTGGGGTTTCCCTATAAACACATTACACATACAGAAACCCGTTTCTTTCCCTGTGTTCCTAACATGACATTAGATTATTGAAAGGGAGTGTCAAAAATCCAGTTCACTTGATGCTGTTCATGGCTCTTTGCACACAAAAAACAAACCAAAACGATCTCCCTTGGCTCGGACCATAGTGGGGGAGAAAAATCAAAGGGGTCTGTTTCCCTCTGGTTTAGTCAGTTTCAAGATTTCAGGGCAGCCAAGCCTAGGCTGCAAACACTGCCAGGGGAGATTTGTGCTTGAAAATGACTTTTCCCATTGTTAAAATGAGGTGAAAATTTGGGGTCAGGTTTAAGCGTCTCTTGAACAGGAGGTACTTGGGTTTGTTCAGATTCCTGCGGAAGCTGGATCCAGGCACCGACTGGGTCGGATTCATATCTCACACCTGCTTCACACTGGGTAAATAGCTCGCGTCTATTGCGGTGTCAGAGGCGAATGAGACACACTTATGGCAGAGTTTCCGTAAGTCATCCCTGCACTGTATCCATCCTGAGCTGCATATTGTAGGCCAAATTCTGCCCTTGAACGGGCATTGATTGAAATGGAGTTATCCTGGATTTACAACTGTGCCAACCAGAGCAGGATTGATCCCTACAGGGCCTGAATCACCTCGCGCTGACGCTGGTGCCAATCTGCAGTAGATCCATTGAAGTTGGTGGAGTTACACTGAGGGAAAGCTGGTAGACGGGAGAGGAAAAAAATCAGGCCTTAAGACTTTTACAACCTCAGAAGTGATTACAGGCCGGGCAGAATATCCCCAGGGTCACTGAAGGGCAAATCCAGGTGAAGTGGCAAGTTCAGAGCTTCTTTCCCGTCTGTTTCCACGGATACAGGACACCACTAGCTCAGACTCTCCACTGAGCAGTCCGGGGCCTTGAACCCTCGGGATTCACGGCCCCAGCAGTGGCCCCTCAAAGCACTTACTAACAAACACAAAGAGGGCCAGCGAAGCCAACCCAGAGCTGGAGACAAGCCAAGGCTGCCCGGGGAGAGAATTTCATTCCAGGCATCGGAGAAGGCAAACCCATTAATATATTAACAAATAGGCTGCCTAAAATGTCAGGGTGCCCTGTGGACTGAATTGGACACCGCAGGCACAGCTGTGGCTATCAGCAATCTCGCGGATCAGTCACCGCGGAGCTGCCGGGTTGTACCTACAGCTGGGGCTTTGGGTCGGTTTACAGATGTGAGGCCCGATCTTCAGCAGGCACAAGCCAGCACAGTCCCCAGGACTTGTCATTGGCGACTGTGCGGATTTAGGCCAGCTGAAGATATGGCCCACGGAGTGAAAGCCGGGAGGAAGGATCAGAGCCAAATCCTGCTGTAAATCCAGAGTTACTCCAGATTTTCATCAGCAGAGCAGGTGCACCACCCACAGACATCCACAACTATAACGGACCAGATCCTGGGCATCGCTCAGTGACCCTACCATGGTTTACACCAGCTGAGGAGCTGGTGTATGGATTCAACGGATTGAATCAGAAGAGCAATTAATAAAAACAACCCTGCACCCAGTAATGTGACCGAAAGTGTCGGGAACCGTGGTCCGATCCAAGGCAAAAGGTTGGGATCCTGTCCTTAGCTTTGGAGCCCAGGGCACTGGAGTCGCAAGGAGAAAGCGCTGCTGCAGAGCCACACTGGAGGTAGACAGACTCGGATCAGTCTGCCCACCCATCCCATGACACATCTTGTGCCTCCCTCCAAGTTAAAGCAGGTTGGGCCAGATTCTGATCTCACCCAGGGGTAAGGTCCATTGACTTCAGCAGGGTTCCCCCTGGGTTAGCTCTTGCTTACACCCTCGTGTCTACCGAAGGTACTGACACGGCCCCATCACTAGGCTATCCGGGCACCTCAATCTTTGCACGCCTTTATCCTCACAGCCCCCTGTGAGCCTGGGCAGGGCTGTTACCCACCTTTCACAGGTGTGCCACTAAGGCGCCGAGACAAATCCGTAGCAGAGCAGGGAATTTCACACAGGTCTCCCACGTCCTAGGCTAGTGCCCTAACCACTGGACGATCTTTCCTCAGAATTAGGCCCAACTTTTTCAAGGGGATCCTCTGGAATCACCCCGTCATTCCTTTCACCCAATGCTAAGCAGCCTGCACCAGCCCTACTGGCTGGGTGTATCTCCAGGCAGTGCCTGGGAGCTGCTGCGTCAGCTGGAGTAGGAATTGTTCCAGAGTGATGGAGGCGATTCCCTCTCCCTGCAGAGAGGGTGAAGCACAGGTACACGGATCCACCCCATGGCAGCCCAACCGGTCACCTCTAGAGCACCTGGGTGAGCAGCAGCCACCACTCAAAAATGGTGTATGGAACCTGGATGAGAAAACTTGTTTCCCAAAACGACACACGCTAGCAGCCCTCAGCAGATACTTCTGCTCCTCGTGAGCTTTTTTGTGGGGACAGCACTTCCTTACTTGCCATTTCTGGCTGTGGAGCCCCCCTAGGGCAGAAGTATTGGCCCACCAGACCCTCACGGCTGCAGCACGACTTCAAACCCTCCTGCTCCAGCAGCCTATACGGAGAGGCTCTCTGGGTGCACAGAGCCTGCACCACCTCCCCTGTGCAGCCTCACCACCAGCTTTAGGGGAGGAGGCTATGCAGAGCATAAACCTGAGCAGCATTTGGCTGGCCAAGTTAAAGACAGAAGAACAATGGTCCAGATCTCGAGGCACTTTAACATAGACAGATAAAGATAATTAACCTCGTTTTACAGAGGGGAAGTGACTTGTGCAGGGTCCCCCAAAAGGCCAAGGCAAGAGTTGGGCATAGAACCCAGGTCTCTTGTTTCGCCAGCAAATGCCGTACCCACTAGACCACACAGCCACGCTGGTGAAACAGGAGCTTGTCCAGTCCCTGTTCCCTGCAACCGCAGCCTATGGGCAACACATTCTTTAAAATGCTGTTTCACCCTCAGTTTTCTGTCATGTCCAATTCTCCTCTCGTTCACACTCAGGCAAATCAGGAGTGTGGCATTATTACACGGACGTAAACCTGGTTTCAGAATCAGGCCCGTAAAACACTCCAAAGTCACGTTTCTTCCCTTATTTAGGTCTATTCCTTTTCCATGACGATTGTTAGGGTTTTTTTTGGCAGCCTTTCAGCCCCACCAACCCGAAGGCTGATTCCTTAACACTAACAGCCCCCGGAGATGGCTGTCCTAGCTGAGCTGAGCAATTCAGGATTTACACTGGGAACCTGGTTACAAATGCCTCCATATGGTAAGAAGCAAAATCTCATCTATTTCATTTACTAACCCTTTTCCCCTTCACTCATGCAGCTGCTTCCTCTCCCCTCCCCCAGAAAAAAGCAACATGTAGCCACTTCTCCTCTTCCCCAAGAAAGGGCCAGGCAGGATGGAAAATAAGAATCAATCAGGAAGCAAATAAATAAGTCAATCAACCTCTTTTGGTTACATTATGGATTTTTTTGGTTTCAGTCCAGCGTCTGTAAAAGAGAAGCAACGTGAAGAACAGGCAGGTGCTGGGACGCTGCCTTGTACCCACTTTCCAGAGCCAGAACAGGCATGCTCGGAGGGGTACGTGTGTATGGGGTGAGAATCCTAATAAACATGCATGCATCAGAAAGGCATGTGGCGTATATTGGGAAAGAACCCCTCAAGCGTGCCTATACCGGGAGAGGGTGCGTGTGTTGGGGGAAAACCCTAAGACCAAGACCTCGCTTGCTTGGGAAGGAAGCATGAGTGGGTGTGTTGGGGGACTAACCCTGCGAGGTGTGTGGGTCTGTGTTGAGGAAAGACGCCCGCGCTGGAGAGGTGTGTGAGGGTTCACATGCAAGAACTACGCTGGGAGTGAGGGGTGGGGAGGAGATCCCTCAAAACCTGCCTGTAATAGGGGTTGTATCTGAGTAGCAATAACCCTATGGACAGGCCTGCACAGGAGGGTAGGGTGGGGGAGACAGTCTTGTGGATAGTTGGGGGAGGAAAGGATACTACTTTGGCCATGCTTGCTGTTGGGGGGCTGGGGGTTAACATGCCAGTCCTGGGGGGCTGGGAGATCCCTTTTCCCTGGCTCAACACCAATCTCTATCCTCCCTGTGTTTCATGCACCACCTCTAATCTGCGAGCTAGAACCAACCCAATCCCCCACAGGCGCTGGAACTAGGGGGGGCTGCCGCACCCCCCGGCTTGAAGTGGTTTCCATCCTATCCAGGGTTTACAGGTTGGCTCAATGGCTCTCAGCAGCACAGACACCCCCAATGGTGCCAGCCCCCCTGCAAATCACCCCCAGGCTGCCTGTGCCCCACGCGGGACAGCCCAAGCAGAGCCCCCCACCCCTGGGGCTGGGCAGAGGCGCTTTGACTCACATGTCCTTAGCTGGCAAGTGCTTCCCCTCCACGACCCGTATGAACAGCGAGCTCCGCTTGGCCATGGCCGGTGCCAGTCCGGGCTGCAGCCGCCCCGAGCCTGGCCCGGCAGCGGGACGCTGGGGACTGAGCCCAGCCGGGCAGCTCCCCGCTCCATTCCCCCATGTGTGGGGAGCTACGTCACGGCCAGCTCGCTGGCCTATCAGAAGAGGGAGGGGCGTGGTCAGGCGGGAAGCTCCAGCGGTGATTGGCTGTTGGCGAGAGACTCACCCGCTTGCTTGCTCTGTGGTCAAGGCACCTTTAATGCTCCCACTCTGGGGGGTTGCTCTTCTAAAGCGAGGCGGCGGAGTGTGACACCCGACTGGGTAACGCGCCCCTGAACTAAGAGCAACCCCAGTGATATTAGTGTCGGTGAATCAGCCACAGCTGCGGCTTCTCCACCTGATGCTTGTGCAAGGGCACAATCTGGATCCCCCAGGCAGCCTGCAATCCCAATCCTCCAGTTTCACACCATCGACTTCAGTGGAGTCCCCATGTACATGTAAGCAGCAGGCGGCCCTAGGCGGAGGGTCCGCCCTCTGGCACCTTCAAACATGGGGCAGAGACCTACAGCAGCAGACACACCCACCGAATAATACACGGGGAGGGAGCTCAGACAGTGATTTATTAGCAACATTCTTGAGCAAGCGAGTACCCAAGGTTTCCAAGCCCTGCACTGAGTTAAATCCGGTGTTGCCTGCAAACTAGAATACAAATGAGCATGAAAACACACGGAGACGTTGGGATAAATACATTCAAGCGGGCTGAGAAGTTACTGACTGCGGAGAACCAGATGCTAACATTAGAGAAACATACAAAGAGCCCATCCCATTGTTATTTGTACTGCAGCAGTAGCAACTAGAAGCCCAGTCATAGACCAGCACCCCATTGTGCAAGGTGCTGTACAAACACAGAGCAAAGAGATGATCCCCGGCCCATGGAATTTACAATCTAAGCCTGTAATTTACAAAAGTTTTGCACATTGCCTGATGAATCCCAATAAAACCTACCGATCACACGAGAAAAGAAAAATACACCAAAGAAACTTTTAATACTGGCCAGCAAAGTTATCAATGCACCTCAACTCAAAGAAAAAAAAATACCACTGGTTAAAACAAAATTATATTAAGGCTAAGAGCCTAACATTCTTTTCCCTTACAATGAAGGGACTCACGCGCTGCTCCAGGGGAGTCCAAGGAGTTACACTGGGACAAGTCAGGTCTGCATCTTCCTCAGTGGAAAGGGGAGTTGGGGGTCTATATTTCAATAATCTATCACAGTTGACATAGATGGCCAGGCCCTCAGCTGGTTTAAAGCCTCTTTTACATCTGCTGAAGTTCTAGCCACTAATTAACTACAATAGAAAGAATCATTTCTAACTTCCCATCCACCTCCCAAAAAATAACCCTCCACCACGAGTCCCCTACTCATCCCCTCAGTCTCACACACAACTTAAGGGACCCTAAATAACTCTGGATACAATTGACCAGACGCAACTGACCAAGAAAAATATAAACACATGGAAATCTGCTGCACCTTGTCTCAGACAGGAGCCCAGAACAGCTTCCTTTCAGTGCACCCCCATAGCCAGCCCTAACTCTGAGTGCTTGGAACAAACACGACTGTGCTCCAGGAACAAACAGAAAAACTGTGTGTGCTTCTTGGTGCACTCATGGTCTCTGGGACTGCATCTCCTGTCACTCGCCGGTGCCAGTCAGCAGAAAAGAATCCGGCATGTGATAAACCAGACACCTGAACCTGCAAACTTTACTCCCAGGAGTAATCCTTACCTATCTGAGTAAAACCTGTAGGCCAAACCCTGAGCCGCTCACACAGTTCTCCAAGGAAAGTTTTGCCTGAGTAACGATTTAGCCCATTTCCGTCAATGGACATACTAGCGCTGAAATGGGTTACCCACGTGAATAAAGGCTGCAGAATTGGGAAGCCCATTTTCTTCTTGACCAATCTCCTACCCTACCTGTGCTCTGTTAATCAGTAAATGGGATGTCCCTCATTTCGGAGCCCTCTCCCCCACACTGGGCGTTACCTCAAAATCAAAGTACGGTAAATTATTTACCTCAGAGACTGAATTACAGAACTAGAGTAAATGTCTGTGGATTCTCTGTAACGTGAAGTCTTTAAACCAGGATTTGAGGATTCAGCCAGAGGTTAGGGGTCTATTACAGGAGTGGTTGGGTGAGATTCTGTGGCCTACAACGTGCAGGAGATCAGACTAGATGATCATGATGGTCCCTTCTGACCTTAAAGTCTAGGAGTATAGGCCAAATTCTGCTCTTAGCTACACTGATGTAAACATGGATTTACTTCAAAGGAGTTACTTCAGATTTTCATTGAGGAAAAGGGAGAGCAAACTGTAGCCTAATGCTGTATAGGCTCAGGAAACAAATTCCTCATGTGGCTTAATTCATTGATGGATCCTGTTTTATACCACATGTTCTAAGCATGTTACAGACATGGGCAACGTATGCTACAGGTGGTTATTAGCCCATCAGCAGAAGGTGTTATAGATGGTGATATAAGCAACCTATTGGCCTTTATAACAACCAATTAACCATTTATTAAACCATCTAGCAATTTATTAATTCTTTATAAAAAAAAGTGGGACACATCAAGGTTTATAAAAAGCTTTCAAATTCTTGGACATTGTAGAAGAGCTGGGTATTAACACGTAATGTCCCTGCACTATTATTTTCTGTCTCATTTCAGGCCTTTTTCTTACATTGTGCCAGTCAGTGGAGCATCAGCTAATTGAAAGGCAATGTGAGCAGTGATCAGAACAGAGTACCGAGCGTCAGGACTCTGCCATTCTATTCCTGACTACCCAGCTGCAGGAACTTGGGTAACTCCATTTTTCTGTGTCTTGGGTTCCTCTTTAAAGAAAGGGAAAACTACCTTGAGATGTGTGGATGAGAGCAGCAGCTGAAATGCAAAGTATTATCTCACTCACACACACACTCACACGCCGCTTTACTCCATCTACCCACACTGTTGTCTTTCTCTCTTCCCCTTGCTCCAGTTCCCTCCCATATGCTTCCCTTCATCTTCATTCTTGGAAAGAAGAAAAACAGGCAGGAATTCAGGAATTGAGTCCGATGTCACATACAGCCCGTAAAAATTCCACTGAGGTCAACGGCGTTCTGCTGTTATAAATGGGTGTGGGAGCACATGTGGGGGTGGGTGACGGGCGTTTGCTTTACCTTACATCCTCCTGCAGATTGGGTCTCCTGCCTGCCATCTCCAAGTGGTGCAATTCCAGTGTTTTACCCTGAACTGAAAATTAAAACTATTTAAATTTCAGATCGTTGCACAGTTGGACTGTAACTTATCAGCTCCTGGAAGAGTTCACGATGCTGTTTAAATGTTGTGACTGTTCAATTTTATACATATGGAATTTGGGTTTTGTACAGACTAATTTTGCAGTTTTACAAATAAAGGGAAAAATAATAAAATTTTTCATTTTTATATCTCCCCCCCACCCCAAAAATAAAGAAACAATCCAGCCTGCCACACTCAATTTGCACAAATCCACCCCAGTTCATTACTTTAGCACTCTCACCGGGTTATACTGGAGATGTAACTTACTCTGCTGTTTACGGCATGGCTGATGTTGGCCTTACAAGCTTTATTTTTCGTTTTTTAACTCAGACATCCAAGTTGCCCAGATGTGACACACACGAGCTGGATCCAGGATTAGGAGAGAGTTGACTTCCTCTCCAGACTAAGCCATATGGCATTTTATTAACAGATCGGCCTCTGCAAAGGAAGCCTGAGCCGGGATCCAGTTTCAGGAGACCAGAATAGATGCCTTTGCCGGATGAATTTGTAGGGGCCCTAAATTCTGCCCTCTGACCACTATAACTATGGACTTCAGTGGAGTTCCTCCTGATTTACACCAGGGTGAGACAAACACATGGCCCCACTAATGCCTCCAAGAGCCATCAGGTTTCTTTACTAAACTAGGGCCCCAGTTTAACAAGTGCTCCTAACTCTCAGCACGAGTCAATGGGACTATTCACACGCTTGAAGTTAGCATGTCATTAGGTGCCTTGCTTACCTGCGGGCCTAGGCGCTTCACTACAAATAAGCCCATAGCACTTTTCTTCCATAGCTCTCAAAGTGCCTTGACAGAGCAGGGGAAGTGCAGTCCTATGCTTAGAGCATTACCCTAGTATGTAGGAGATGTGGGTTCAGTTCTCTACCAGCTTCCTGCATGACCCATGGCAAGTCACTTAGTATCTCTGTGGCCAGCCTGTACAATGGGGATAATAGAGTTACCTTGCCTCACAGGGGAGTTCTGGGATTGAAGACATTGATGTGCTTTTATATCTGCCAAGGAAGCATTATATACTATTTCACCGCTGGAAAACTAAGGCACAGAGAGACATGACTGACATAAGGTCACACAGCTGAGCTGGGAAAAGAATCAAGGTCTCCTGCTCCTTAGCTAGGTACCCAAGCCACCAGGCCATGCTGCTGCAACTCTTAGGAGTGTCACTTGTGAGCTTCCAAGGGGTTCTGTCCTGCAGCAGCGAAGTGGGGCAGGAGGAGCTCGGTGGCATGGATAACCCCTGCTTTGAGGAGAAAGAAAAGCAAGCACTTGCAAGCCATAGCATCTGCAAGGAGGGAGGCAGGCCAGTGGGGAGCAGGGGCTCCTGGTTACCTCCCATCCTCCCACTTGGATAGGGACTGCTTATGCTGGGGCCAGCTCCCACACCGCCTCCCTTCATGCCAAGCCCTGTGGGGCGGAGATGGGAGGGGGGAGAACGTGGAACTGACCAAAGAGCCCGGCTGAAGGAGAGCACCAAAGCAATGCATTCACGTGCCTGAAGTTAGGCATGTCCTTAAGTGCCTTGCTTGAATGAGGGCCTCGGTCTAGAGACAGCAACCCCTCGGTACAGTGAGGGAGTCCATCCCATCCTCGCTAATGGAGGCCCCTGTGAAAAGGCGAATTACTCTGCTGAGCTAATGGTTGTTATTGACAAGCCCCGTCCCTTTGGCTGAATGGCCAATGGAGCTGAGCTTGGCTGGGTAGTGCCCCTGCTCAGAGCTGGGGGGGTAGGGGAAGAGACAGAGCAGTTAGGTTAGGCCTCGGTTAGGCCAGTCTCAGCGCCGGCTGCAGAATCGTGCTCCGGAATCTCAGCTTTCATCATAATCCATCTCTAGCCTTTCGGGGCGGGAAGAAACCCTCGAAAAGGTTGGCCCCGAATGCAAGCAGTGCAGGGACGTCTGCCTGAGTCTGCAGAGCGCTTATGTGACGGCCACCAGCCTGGCAACACCAGTGATTGAACTGAGGGCCGGCAGAGCTAGTGGGGCTAAAGAGCCCCACATCTTCTACGGAGAAGGTACAGAGGACGCAAACTATATTGACCCGTAGGATTACTCCTGGATCAATAGCTTTGAGAAGCATGAACTGCACCCATTCATAGCGATGGGCCATTCACTCTGAAACCTAATAACACACTGAACGACCAAAACATGCAGCTGACATGCATCTGGATACTGGATCTTGAAATACAGGCTTAGCTTAGTGTTCGCTGAGGTCAATGGGACTTATTAGCGATGTGAACGGAACCAGCAACAGATCTTGAGTAAGGAAGCAGTTCTGAAAGGGAAGGCTAGTTAGAGAGAGCAGCAGGAAGAGAAAAGGGGGTTGGAAACCAGGCCCTGATATCCACAGGGGGCTGCAGAGTTGAGTGTTGTTATTGCAGGGCCGGTGGGGATGTCTATATTTATTGATGCAAGACAGAGCGTCAGACACGTCAAAGCTCGTATAAACCAAACTAAAAATGCCTCTGTCTAATGTTAACCTCCCACTTTATTAGCATAATCCTCTCCGAAGCTGACATTAACCAGGGCCATCATTAACCAGCTGATCGTTAGGAAAGGGATTTGATAGCCATCCGGGAGGTGGTGAGAGAAACGCTCGCCGAGCGCCACACCAGCAAGGCCCTTCCCAGCAATCCCAGCTCCCTTCAAAGGAACACAACAGGAGAAAGAGCAGCTGCTCACTGGTCACGTAATAGTTAACCTGGCCCTGATGCTCTGCAAATGGAGGTCTCTGCCACTGGTTAAGCAATACGGATGCTGGACCCGATTCTGAGCACCCTTGCACTGATGTAAATCAGGATTAGCTTCATGGCAGTCAATCGGGCTACGCTGGTGTAAGAGAGGAGAGTCGGGCCCACTGAGCCCAGAGAAGTTATCTTTGGTTTGCACCAGCACGAGCGAGGTTCATGCCCGCTGATCAGTGGAGTTACTCTTGCAAATCAGGAGTAGAGAGGGAGAGGAGGTTTTAAGCTGCTGCTCTGGGTAAACGTCATCATTTTTCATAGCACAAAAATCTCCGCGTGAAGCCAGGTTCCCGTGCCCGGTGTGAGACGCCAGCCAGTCCCTGCAGAGAGCGAGTGGCCAAGATCCAAAAGAAAGGGGGAAAATAAAAGAACCGGTCTCTGGTATGCCCAGACGGGGAGCCTTCTCCCTAGTCTGATCCTCAGACACTCCCACTGCAGTTCCTGGGATCTCAGAGAATGCAGGATCAGGCCCCTGGCAAGCAATAAGACAGTCTGTTTGGAGCACACTCAACTGGCAGTGCGATGAGGTGGCCATGCATTGCTTCCCATCCCCCCCACTGTCGCAGGGAGGTCATTGCTGAAAGGATCAGCAGTTCACACCTCTCCAAGGTGACCTTTCAGGTTGTCTGGCCCCACTGCATTGGAAGGGTTGTGAAGAGGTGCCTTTTGAAGTCCTTGGAGGATGCCACAGAGAGAAAGGCTCCCTCTGCTTGAGTAGGGACTTGAACCCTGGACCCTCAGATTAAAAGGCTGATACGCTATCAACTGAGCTAGGTAGGCTCACCCTGTGACTCAGCTGCTGTGGAGCATCAAGCCCCACCCCATGGAATGCCCCTTTTGCAGGAGGCCTCCCCAGCCCGCTTTGTGTGTCCCCCAAGTCTCCGATACAGGGGGCATGTCTTGGGCAGCAGGGCATAGCCAGGGCTGCAGCCTGTACCTTAGAGGCAGCACGACCAGCTTTCTCATACCAGCGGCTGTGGTGGCAGGAGGCTGGCTGGCGGCTGCTGTGCCCGGCTCTGCCTGCGCTGACTTCCCCGCAGGGGGAGTATAAAACAGGCTCAGTGCCCCCGCTCAGAGCTGCAGCAGGGGCGTGGGAAGTGGCAGCGTGAGCTTGGCTAGGCCTCTCTCTCAGCACCTGTATCATTACTGGGAGTCGCGAGCTGGCGATCCAGTTACCGAGGAGGGGAGGAGATTCCAGTGGTGCCAGACCACATGGAATCACATGACCTAAGACACTGTTGCCTGGGGGGGAAAAAAATGCAGGCCAACACTAGGTCCCCAAAATGGTGCAATGCTCAGACACTTTCGAGTGGCGAGAAAGCAGATGCTGCACACCCACGCTTCTCTTTTCAGCCCTAGAGAAGTGAGCTGCAAGAGGAAGACTGGTCTGATGGATAAGACGCTGGCCTGGGAACCCTGGAGGTCTGGGTTTAGTTCCCACTTCTGCCACAGACTCATTGTGTGACCTAGCTGATCTCATGATCCATCTGGCCAGTCTCTCTCTGCCTTGTTTCCTCTCTGTAAAACAGGAGAATAGTCCCTTTCTCTGATTGATTGTAAGCCCTTCAAGGCAGGGACTGTCTCTTACTAGTTGTACGTACAGCACCGAACACACATGGGCCCCTCACTCTGTGGGGGACCCCCAGGTGTTCATGTAATACAGAAATAAAACATAACTAAGATGTACTGATCATTTCACCTGAGGCAACAGCTGTGTAAAATACCGGTCTAGGGCCAGAAAAGTCACCAGCCATGCGAAAGACCGTGCTGAGCGTTCAGCTTCTTTCTCTGCAACTGCTCACATCCCTTGGGCAATATTTTAGGGTTATTGCCCTCAAAACCTGGAAGGGAAACTATTGTAACGATCAGTGAAGCCAGCACAGATCCGTGTGACTTTTATAATCAGTATTACAGTCTTCCCTCTCGCAGAGGTTGTTAAGGGGCAATGACCCTCCTTCACTCAGCCACACCTCGTAACTCGGCCCTTCGTTTTACACCCAGGCAACAGCACTGAAGGGAGTGGCATGATTTGGCTCAATGAGTAGACAGATGAGGGGCCCTGATACTCGCTAGGGGCAAGGGACAGAGAAGCGAAGGAAGGGGGAATCTGGGAACCAAAATAAATAGAAGTGGGCTGTAGCCCACGAAAGCTGATGCTCAAATAAATGTGTTAGTCTCTAAGGTGCCACAAGTAGTCCTGTTCTTTTTGCGGATACAGACTAACATGGCTGCTACTCTGAAACCTAGAAAGAGAGAGAGAGAGAGAGACAGAGAGAGAGTGTGTGTGTGTGTGTGTGTGTGTGTGTGTGTCTACAACGGAGTTAATCTCCCAGAGAGACAGTGCCAGGAAATGAAAAGTGAGGTGCCACGCTCAAGAAGCCACGCACATGATAGATGTTGTAGCCTAAAATACATGATGAGTCAAAACAAGCCAGCGTGTTCTGCTCTTCCAACGCCGCTGCTTAATCACACGGGGGATTAACGGGGAACCTGCTCTGAGTTCCTGATGAGCTTGGTGGGTGGCAGGGAACGCCGCTCACGGCTCAGCTAAAAACGCAGCAGGGGAGCATACCGAAAGCCGGGAGTCCTGCTTCGCGCTTCGGAAAGCTCCCGGGCCTGGGAGCGGCTGGCCCATAGGCCAGTCATTGGGCTAGAGAAAGGGGTAGCTTCTCTCGCTGCCCATGCAGTTCTGAGAAGAACGGTTCCAGGAGCAGAGACAGGCCAACAAACCCTGCCTGTTGTATTGTGAGCGTAACTCAATGCTGCCAGTCCCTAGCGACTGAGACCCTCAGTCCGCAGGACAGCCGTAGCAGGGAGAGCAGCAAAACAGGCCTCCGCCACCTCCGCCACACCCCGGGGAACCGACCCCGTCCAGTCCCTGGGACCTGGTCGAATCTCCAGCCTGTCTGCTGACTTTTCCCACCTCAGCAGTGGCTCTGTGACCTGGAGACCTGTCTGCGAAGGAAGGGACCACAACCCTGCTGGGATACAGCATGGCCTAGTGGGATAGAGCCGCGGACTGGCATGCACGAGATCCCCGGGCTGTTCCCAGCCTACAGGGTGACCTTCCCCCGCCTCGTGCCTCGGTTTCCCTCCTCTGTAAAACAGAGCAGATGCTATCGCCCTGGTTTGTCAAGTGCTTTGAGCGCCAGCGGTGAAGTACGCTACGTGGGAGCTCGGTGTTATGGGGTAAGTGATATAAAAATCGCAGGCCTTTGTACACGCACCAAGCTGCCGTGGGCAGTGAGCAATCACAAAGCAGGGTTATGTTTATGGACATAATACTTTTAACTAAGCCTTCACCATCTGTTCCCAGAGCCCCTAATTAGGGCTGCAAAGAACACGCAGCAAAGCGCAAGCTATCAGCAATGAGACGAAAGGGTTTGGAGCACTTGGGCCCGAATCCCTTCTCGCTTGCTGCTGTTTTACACCACGTTAATCCACTGACTTCAAAGGGGGTTACTCCCGATTTACACTAACGCGAGTGACGGCAGGATTAGGCACCTGCTGCCTTTATTCTCGGTCTAATCCAGCCTCCTGAGAGGATGATAATATATTTCAGATGCATATTGGGGAGTCCAACCCACATGGGAACGAGACCTCTGCTTTTTTTCACGGGGAAATGGTTTGACCTGAATCCTTCACTCTGCTGATTACACACACAATGGGCCAAGTCCTCTGCTGGTGTAAATCAGCATCGCTCCATTGAGGCCAACAGAGCTATTTACGCCAGCAGGGGACCTGGCCCTGTAACCACACTCCCACCTTCGGTGTGACATTTCCAGCTGTTCTGGGTTAATCTGCCTAAGCAATTCATGAAAATGATTAACTTGCTTTTTATAGAGGGATTTTGCGTGATGATTGGAGCCACTATTTCTCAGAAAGGGTGAGAGCTTGGGTGGTAAATATTTACCAAAGGAAACACCTCTTCTCTTCCATCCTCTCCCTGGTGATATTGCATCACAAGGAAACCTGCGCTAGAAACTACCATCATTAGCAGCTCTAATCTGAAACCTCCACTTTAACCAATTATGCTTTGCATTTCTGTATCTCCCCCCCCCCCCC